>NW_026510936.1:423781-536005 GCF_027579735.1 Bombina bombina
TCAGTACTCGCTAGCCAAGTGTTTTATACTGAATAGCAGTGTCAGTACTTGCTAGCCAAGTGTTTTATACTGAATAGCAGTGTCAGTACTTGCTAGCCAAGTGTGTTATACTGAATAGCAGTGTCAGTACTTGTTAGCCAAGTGTTTTATACTGAATAGCAGTGTCATTACTTGTTAGCCAAGTGTTTTATACTGAATAGCAGTGTCAGTACTTGCTAGCCAAGTGTTTTATACTGAATAGCAGTGTCAGTACTTGCTAGCCAAGTGTTTTATACTGAATAGCAGTGTCAGTACTTGCTAGCCAAGTGTTTTATACTGAATAGCAGTGTCAGTACTTGCTAGCCAAGTGTGTTATACTGAATAGCAGTGTCAGTACTTGCTAGCCAAGTGTTTTATACTGAATAGCAGTGTCAGTACTTGCTAGCCAAGTGTGTTATACTGAATAGCAGTGTCAGTACTTGCTAGCCAAGTGTTTTATACTGAATAGCAGTGTCAGTACTTGCTAGCCAAGTGTTTTATACTGAATAGCAGTGTCAGTACTTGCTAGCCAAGTGTTTTATACTGAATAGCAGTGTCAGTACTTGCTAGCCAAGTGTTTTATACTGAATAGTAGTGTCAGTACTTGCTAGCCAAGGGTTTTATACTGAATAGCAGTGTCAGTACTTGCTAGCCAAGTGTGTTATACTGAATAGCAGTGTCAGTACTTGCTAGCCAAGTGTTTTATACTGAATAGTAGTGTCAGTACTTGCTAGCCAAGTGTTTTATACTGAATAGCAGTGTCAGTACTTGCTAGCCGTTTTCCAACCCAAAATTCTATCTTCTTGGCAAATATTTTGTTATAATCCCTGGATGATCCTTCTGTAAAAGAAAGATATGATGGTGTAGATTGTTTTTAGATCAATAGAAAATGAAATTGTGCTTACCAGTCGACGCGTTTCGGTCACAAAGAGACCTTTATCAAGACTCAAATGACAGTCACAGTGGTTACCTTATAAGTGACAGACACAGTGATTACCTTATAAATGACACTCACAGTGATTGCCTTATAAGTGACAGTCACAGTGATTACATTATAAGTGACAGTTACAGTGATTACCTTATAAATGGCAGTCACGGTGATTACCTTATAAAAGACAATCACAGTAATTACCTTATAAATGATAGTCACAGTGATTACCTTATAAATTACACTCACAGTGGTTACCTTATTAATGATAGTCACAGTGATTACCTTATAAATGACAATCACAGAGATTACCTTATAAATGACAGTCACAGTGATTACCTTATAAATGATAGTCACAGTGATTACCTTATAAATGACAGTCACAGTGATTACCTTATAAATGACAATCACAGTGGTTACTTTATAAATGACAGTCACAGTGGTTACCTTATAAATGACAATCACAGTGGTTACCTTATAAGTGACACAGTGATTACCTTATAAATGACAGTCACAGGGGTTACCTTATAAATGACAGTCACAGTGGTTACCTTATAAATGACAGTCACAGTGGTTACTTTATAAATGACACTCACAGTGGTTACCTTATAAATGACAGTCACAGTGGTTACTTTATAAATGATAGTCACAGTGATTACCTTCTAAATGACAGTCACAGTGATTACCTTATAAATGACACTCACAGTGATTGCCTTATAAGTGACAGTCACAGTGATTACATTATAAGTTACAGTGATTACCTTATAAATGGCAGTCACGGTGATTACCTTATAAAAGACAATCACAGTGATTACCTTATAAATGACAGTCACAGTGATTACCTTATAAATTACACTCACAGTCGTTACCTTATTAATGATAGTCACAGTGATTACCTTATAAATGACAGTCACAGTGATTACCTTATAAATTACAATCAAAGGGGTTACCTTATAAATGACAGTCACAGTGGTTACCTTATAAGTGACAGTCACAGGGGTTATCTTATAAATGACAGTCACAGTGGTTACTTTATAAAATGACAGTCACAGTGATTACCTTATAAATGACAGTCACAGGGGTTACCTTATAAGTGACAGTCACAGTGATTACCTTATAAATGACAGTCACAGGGGTTACCTTATAAATTACAGTCACAGTGGTTACCTTATAAATGATAGTCACAGTGATTACCTTATAAATGACACTCACAGTGATTACCTTATAAATGACAGTCACAGTGGGTACTTTATAAGTGACAGTCACAGTGGTTACTTTATAAATGACAATCACAGTGGTTACTTTATAAATGACAGTCACAGTAGTTACCTTATAAGTGACAGTCACAGTGGTTAACTTATAAATGACAATCACAGTGGTTACTTTATAAATGACAGTCACAGTGGTTACCTTATAAATGACAATCACAGTGGTTACCTTATAAGTGACACAGTGATTACCTTATAAATGACAGTCACAGTGATTGCCTTATAAATGACAGTCACAGGGGTTACCTTATAAATGACAGTCACAGTGGTTACTTTATAAATTACAGTCACAGTGATTACCTTATAAATGACAGTCACAGTGGTTACCTTATAAATGACAGTCATTGTGGTTACCTTGTAAATGATAGTCACAGTGATTACCTTCTAAATGACAGTCACAGTGGTTACCTTATAAGTGACAGTCACAGTGATTACCTTATAAATGACAGTCGCAGTGATAACCTTATAAATGACAGTCACAGTGATTACCTTATAAATAACAGTCACAGTGGTTACCTTATTAATGATAGTCAGAGTGATTACCTTATAAATGACAGTCCCAGTGGTTACTTTATAAATGACAGTCACAGTGATTACCTTATTAATGACAGTCACAGTGGTTACTTTATAAATGACAGTCACAGTGATTACCTTATTAATGACAGTCACAGTGGTTACTTTATAAATGACAGTCACAGTGATTACCTTATAAGTAATAGTCACAGTGGTTACTTTATAAATGACAGTCACAGTGATTACCTTATAAATGACAGTCACAGGGGTTACCTTATAAATAACAGTCACAGTGATTACCTTATAAATGACAGTCACAGTGATTACCTTATAAATGATAGTCACAGTGATTACCTTATTAGTGACAGTCACAGTGATTACATTATAAGTGACAATCACGGTGATTACCTTATAAGTGACAGTCACAGTGATTACCTTATAAATAACAGTCACAGTGATTACCTTATAAATGACAGTCACAGTGGTTACCTTATAAGTGACAGTCACAGTGGTTACTTTATAAATAACAGTCACAGTGGTTACCTTATAAATGATAGTCACAGTGATTACCTTATAAATGACAGACACAGTGATTACCTTATAAATGACAATCACAGAGATTATTTATAAATGACAGTCATAGTGATTACCTTATAAATGACAATCACAGTGATTACCTTATAAATTATAGTCACAGTGATTACCTTATAAATGACAGTCACAGTGGTTACTTTATAAGTGACAGTCACAGTGGTTACTTTATAAATGACAATCACAGTGGTTACTTTATAATTGTCAGTCACAGTAGTTACCTTATAAGTGACAGTCACAGTGGTTAACTTATAAAAGGCAATCACAGTGGTTGCTATAAATGACAGTCATAGTGATTACCTTATAAGTGACAGTCACAGTGATTACCTTATAAATGACAGTCGCAGTGATTGCCTTATAAATGACAGTCACAGTGATTACCTTATAAATAATAGTCACAGTGGTTACCTTATAAATGACACAGTGATTACCTTATAAGTGACAGTCACAGTGATTACCTTATAAGTGACAGTCACAGTGGTTACCTTATAAATGACAGTCACAGTGATTACCTTATAAATGGCAGTCACAGTGATTACCTTATAAATGACAGTCACAGGGGTTACCTTATAAATGACAGTCACAGTGTATACCTTATAAATTACAGTCACAGTGGTTACTTTATAAGTGACAGTCACAGTGGTTACTTTATAAATGACAATCACAGTGGTTACTTTATAAATGTCAGTCACAGTAGTTACCTTATAAGTGACAGTCACAGTGGTTAACTTATAAATGACAATCACAGTGGTTACTTTATAAATGACAGTCACAGTGGTTACCTTATAAATGACAGTCACAGTGGTTACTTTATAAATGGCAGTCACAGTGATTACCTTATAAATGTCAGTTACAGTGGTTACTTTATAAATGACAGTCACAGTGATTACCTTATAAATGACAGTCACAGGGGTTACCTTATAAATAACAGTCACAGTGAAAACCTTATAAATGACAGTCACAGTGGTTACTTTATAAATGACAGTCACAGTGATTACCTTATAAATAGCAGTCACAGTGATTACTTTATAAATGACAGTCACCGTGGTTACTTTATAAATGACAGTCACAGTGATTACCTTTTAAATGACAGTCACAGGGGTTAACTTATAAATGATAGTCACAGTGATTACCTTATAAATGACAGTCACAGTGGTTACCTTATAAATGATAGTCACAGTGACATAAGTGACAGTCACAGTGGTTACTTTATAAATGACAGTCACAGTGATTAGCTTATAAATAACAGTCACAGTGATTACCTTATAAATAACAGTCACAGTGGTTACTTAATAAATGACAGTCACAGTGATTACCATATAAATGAGTCACAGTGATTACCTTATAAATGACAGTCACAGTGGTTACCTTATAAGTGACAGTCACAGTGATTACCTTATAAATAACAGTCACAGTGATTACCTTATAAATGACAGTCACAGTGGTTACTTTATAAATGACAGTCACAGTGATTACCTTATAAGTGACAGTCACAGTGATTACCTTATAAATGACAGTCGCAGTGATTGCCTTATAAATGACAGTCGCAGTGATTGCCTTATAAATGACAGTCACAGTGGTTACCTTATAAATGATAGTCACAGTGGTTACCTTATAAGTGACAGTCGCAGTGATTACCTTTTAAATAACAGTCACAGTGGTTACCTTATATGTGACAGTCACAGTGGCTACCGACACTGCTGATGCATTCCATACAGGTATTTGCTCTTTTAGGAATTCATTAAGAAAAGTCACTTCATCAAACAAAGCATCTTGATCGACTGATACATTTGCACATTTTGTGTTCATAAGTTCAACAGCCTTCTCAATATCAGACCTTGCAGGCACTCTCTTCAAAAGCAAGCATTGAAGGTCATCAATATGTTTTCCCCGAGCATGTAAATACTGGTCTGAAGCGTCAAAAAAAGAGTGAGCAACTTTAAAGTAGGAAGCTTGTGTTAAAATCCCATCTCTTTCTAGCTCCTTGATTTGTTGTCTTACCATTACTCGCACAAAGTCTTCCTCCTGTCAAGCAGACAGCTTCTTTTTAAGTGTGTTGAGGATCACAGCTGATTCCACGGCGCAGCGATCTTGCCCCTCCAGTGATTTTATTGTGTCATGGAAAAGTGACACAGTACTGTGGATGAAACTGAGCCAAAGTTCCGTTGTAGGGTCTTCAAATATCTTCCTAAGGACAACTGGACACTTTTTCTTCAGACAGAAAAAATGACTTCAGTGGCTGATAGAGCATAAGAATTCTTTCCAAAGCAGGTAACATTGAGAGCCACCTGACATTGCTGTGCCCAAGAATATTTTGATATTCTTGCCCCACAAACTCACAAAAACTTTTCAGTCTTTCAACACGAACAGTGAATATATGAAAATATCCAAAAATCTTGTTAAGAATATATTCAACATCCACTGGGATTGTATCTAGGGCAGTCTGTGCACAATTGTGGACAGTATGAGCTGGACATCCAAGACCTATAACTTCTCGTTGAAGGGCTTCTCTAACTTTCGTGTGCACATTTTCTCTCCCTTGCCTCCGTAGTCCACCAAAGTTTGTGTTTGTATTGTCGGCAGAGAAGGCCACAACTTTATTTTCCAGGTGGAATTTTTTTATAATTTCTATCAGCTCACCTGAAATAAGTTCAGCTGTTTCACCTGTCAGTGCCACAAAATCAAGAACTCCTTTCCTCTTGTACCTTGAAGTAGCAAACCACAATAGTCAGCAACTTCATATGACCATGATTTGAAGCATCTACCGAAAGTGCTACAAAATCAACATTCTCAAGGTCATGTTTGAGCTCATCTGTTGACCAAGGAGCAAATACGTTTGTGACAATTGCTTCACACTTTGTTCCTTCACAGCAAAATTTAGGATTGAAGAACTTCCTATTTAATCCTGAAGTGCAGTCCATTGATCTGAAACTATGGTTATGGGCAATGGTGTGATATGAAAAAACTCCCTCTTGTAAAGCTAGGTCATATTCACTCTGAGAGGGTTCAACTGCACGGGCAGTTAGAGCGGCTTTGTGTTTGCTTGTGGCTTCATGTTCTTTGATTGAAGTTCTACCTCCACTTGAAATGGTAAACACAGAATGACATATTGTGCATACAACAGAAGATCCCTTTCCAGCACTTTTCATGAAAGGAAACTCTTTTTGGAGCAGATCATTGAAATAGCACTTTCTTTTGCTGTGCTTTGCCATGACACTTCCGTAATCCCTACACTGCCAAACTGGTACTGAATCTGTAGAGAGATAACATGTCAGAGGTAGAAGATTGCATGCCAAGGCAAGTACTGGGGATGTTGGTGAGAAAAAAAAACGTCAAGTATCCAAGAGTCCCACTATTGTTTTAGCTCATTTTCATTAATTGCTATATGCTTTTGCTGTTTTCTTGTTTGATGTCTTCTGTTGCAGCTTTATACCGAGGACTTGCTAGTCAGCAGGACTACAGAGAAGAAGAAGGCTACGTAATTGATTGATCGTTTATACTGCTAGAGCAGCTGCAGACGGTATTGCTTCCAGAAGCGTTTATGTTACTTCCGTACCGCAGAGAGCATACGTTTTTATATGTTATATTACATGTCAATAAAACTGTAGCTATTAGTTTTCCCATAATCGGTGTCTGGTGTATTTATTTATTTTTGATATAATGACAGATCAACCTATGAGATTTGGGATATTTTGAGAGAGAAAAAAAAAGATATATATATAAAGCCGTGAAAAAAATGGAGGGCCAAAAAGGCATAAAAGAACAGACAGGAAGGAAAATAGCTGAGTAGAAACCAGGAGGAAGGAAAAAAGAGAACGTTAATAACAAAGGAAGAAAAGATTTTACAGAAAGGTGCAATTAGCTTAGATAAAAATGTGAGTACGCTACAGTAACATGGAAAAAAATGAATGAGAAATATAATAAAAGGAGGTAGTGAGATGTACAATGCGAGGAACAGACCGTGAGAGAGAGAATTAATTTTCTATGCTCTCTCCTCTCTGCCCTGTGGGTACCACAATTTTAATGCCATTTTTTCCCAGAGACATTTTAAAGCAATGCTTTTCTCACTCAGCATACTGGAGTAACACCCCAAGAAAAGACCAGCGTACATGTTGCGCAGAGCCCCATAAAAATTGAAGATAAAAGTAAATTGGAAAGTTGTTTAAAATTGCATGCCCTATCTGAATCATGAAAGTTTATTTTTGACTATACTGTCCCTTTAATCTCATATCATAGAGATTTAGCAGTCTTTCTATTTTCATACAAATTAATCAGTGTCACTATATACAGTAATAGGGCTCAGGCCATCTCACAGACTGTGTCACTGACTCACTATATACAGTAATAGGGCTCAGGCCATCTCACAGACTGTGTCACTGACTCACTATATACAGTAATAGGGGTCAGGCCATCTCACAGACTGTGTCACTGACTCACTATATACAGTAATAGGGCTCAGGCCATCTCACAGACTGTGTCACTGACTCACTATATACAGTAATAGGGGCTCAGGCCATCTCACAGACTGTGTCACTGACTCACTATATACAGTAATAGGGCTCAGGCCATCTCACAGACTGTGTCACTGACTCACTATATACAGTAATAGGGGCTCAGGCCATCTCACAGACTGTGTCACTGACTCACTATATACAGTAATAGGGCTCAGGCCATCTCACAGACTGTGTCACTGACTCACTATATACAGTAATAGGGCTCAGGCCATCTCACAGACTGTGTCACTGACTCACTATATACAGTAATAGGGCTCAGGCCATCTCACAGACTGTGTCACTGACTCACTATATACAGTAATAGGGCTCAGACCATCTCACAGACTGTGTCACTGACTCACTATATACAGTAATAGGGGGTCAGACGGGCTCAGACCATCTCACAGACTGTGTCACTGACTCACTATATACAGTAATAGGGGCTCAGGCCATCTCACAGACTGTGTCACTGACTCACTATATACAGTAATAGGGGCTCAGGCCATCTCACAGACTGTGTCACTGACTCACTATATACAGTAATAGGGCTCAGGCCATCTCACAGACTGTGTCACTGACTCACTATATACAGTAATAGGGCTCAGGCCATCTCACAGACTGTGTCACTGACTCACTATATACAGTAATAGGGCTCAGGCCATCTCACAGACTGTGTCACTGACTCACTATATACAGTAATAGGGCTCAGGCCATCTCACAGACTGTGTCACTGACTCACTATATACAGTAATAGGGGCTCAGGCCATCTCACAGACTGTGTCACTGACTCACTATATACAGTAATAGGGCTCAGGCCATCTCACAGACTGTGTCACTGACTCACTATATACAGTAATAGGGCTCAGGCCATCTCACAGACTGTGTCACTGACTCACTATATACAGTAATAGGGCTCAGGCCATCTCACAGACTGTGTCACTGACTCACTATATACAGTAATAGGGGCTCAGGACCATCTCACAGACTGTGTCACTGACTCACTATATACAGTAATAGGGGCTCAGACCATCTCACAGACTGTGTCACTGACTCACTATATACAGTAATAGGGCTCAGACCATCTCACAGACTGTGTCACTGACTCACTATATACAGTAATAGGGGTCAGACCATCTCACAGACTGTGTCACTGACTCACTATATACTGTAATAGGGGGTCAGACCATCTCACAGACTGTGTCACTGACTCACTATATACAGTAATAGGGGCTCAGGCCATCTCACAGACTGTGTCACTGACTCACTATATACAGTAATAGGGGCTCAGGCCATCTCACAGACTGTGTCACTGACTCACTATATACAGTAATAGGGCTCAGACCATCTCACAGACTGTGTCACTGACTCACTATATACAGTAATAGGGGGTCAGACCATCTCACAGACTGTGTCACTGACTCACTATATACAGTAATAGGGCTCAGACCATCTCACAGACTGTGTCACTGACTCACTATATACAGTAATAGGGGCTCAGGCCATCTCACAGACTGTGTCACTGACTCACTATATACAGTAATAGGGCTCAGGCCATCTCACAGACTGTGTCACTGACTCACTATATACAGTAATAGGGCTCAGACCATCTCACAGACTGTGTCACTGACTCACTATATACAGTAATAGGGCTCAGGCCATCTCACAGACTGTGTCACTGACTCACTATATACAGTAATAGGGCTCAGGCCATCTCACAGACTGTGTCACTGACTCACTATATACAGTAATAGGGCTCAGGCCATCTCACAGACTGTGTCACTGACTCACTATATACAGTAATAGGGCTCAGGCCATCTCACAGACTGTGTCACTGACTCACTATATACAGTAATAGGGCTCAGGCCATCTCACAGACTGTGTCACTGACTCACTATATACAGTAATAGGGCTCAGGCCATCTCACAGACTGTGTCACTGACTCACTATATACAGTAATAGGGCTCAGGCCATCTCACAGTCTGTGTCACTGACTCACTATATACAGTAATAGGGCTCAGGCCATCTCACAGACTGTGTCACTGACTCACTATATACAGTAATAGGGCTCAGGCCATCTCACAGACTGTGTCACTGACTCACTATATACAGTAATAGGGCTCAGGCCATCTCACAGACTGTGTCACTGACTCACTATATACAGTAATAGGGCTCAGGCCATCTCACAGACTGTGTCACTGACTCACTATATACAGTAATAGGGCTCAGGCCATCTCACAGACTGTGTCACTGACTCACTATATACAGTAATAGGGCTCAGGCCATCTCACAGACTGTGTCACTGACTCACTATATACAGTAATAGGGCTCAGGCCATCTCACAGACTGTGTCACTGACTCACTATATACAGTAATAGGGCTCAGGCCATCTCACAGACTGTGTCACTGACTCACTATATACAGTAATAGGGCTCAGGCCATCTCACAGACTGTGTCACTGACTCACTATATACAGTAATAGGGCTCAGGCCATCTCACAGACTGTGTCACTGACTCACTATATACAGTAATAGGGCTCAGGCCATCTCACAGACTGTGTCACTGACTCACTATATACAGTAATAGGGCTCAGGCCATCTCACAGACTGTGTCACTGACTCACTATATACAGTAATAGGGCTCAGGCCATCTCACAGACTGTGTCACTGACTCACTATATACAGTAATAGGGCTCAGGCCATCTCACAGACTGTGTCACTGACTCACTATATACAGTAATAGGGGCTCAGCCATCTCACAGACTGTGTCACTGACTCACTATATACAGTAATAGGGCTCAGGCCATCTCACAGACTGTGTCACTGACTCACTATATACAGTAATAGGGCTCAGGCCATCTCACAGACTGTGTCACTGACTCACTATATACAGTAATAGGGCTCAGGCCATCTCACAGACTGTGTCACTGACTCACTATATACAGTAATAGGGGTCACACCATCTCACAGACTGTGTCACTGACTCACTATATACAGTAATAGGGCTCAGGCCATCTCACAGACTGTGTCACTGACTCACTATATACAGTAATAGGGCTCAGGCCATCTCACAGACTGTGTCACTGACTCACTATATACAGTAATAGGGCTCAGGCCATCTCACAGACTGTGTCACTGACTCACTATATACAGTAATAGGGCTCAGGCCATCTCACAGACTGTGTCACTGACTCACTATATACAGTAATAGGGCTCAGGCCATCTCACAGACTGTGTCACTGACTCACTATATACAGTAATAGGGCTCAGGCCATCTCACAGACTGTGTCACTGACTCACTATATACAGTAATAGGGCTCAGGCCATCTCACAGACTGTGTCACTGACTCACTATATACAGTAATAGGGCTCAGGCATTCTCACAGACTGTGTCACTGACTCACTATATACAGTAATAGGGCTCAGGCCATCTCACAGACTGTGTCACTGACTCACTATATACAGTAATAGGGCTCAGGCCATCTCACAGACTGTGTCACTGACTCACTATATACAGTAATAGGGCTCAGGCCATCTCACAGACTGTGTCACTGACTCACTATATACAGTAATAGGGCTCAGGCCATCTCACAGACTGTGTCACTGACTCACTATATACAGTAATAGGGCTCAGGCCATCTCACAGACTGTGTCACTGACTCACTATATACAGTAATAGGGCTCAGGCCATCTCACAGACTGTGTCACTGACTCACTATATACAGTAATAGGGCTCAGGCCATCTCACAGACTGTGTCACTGACTCACTATATACAGTAATAGGGCTCAGGCCATCTCACAGACTGTGTCACTGACTCACTATATACAGTAATAGGGCTCAGGCCATCTCACAGACTGTGTCACTGACTCACTATATACAGTAATAGGGCTCAGGCCATCTCACAGACTGTGTACTGACTCACTATATACAGTAATAGGGGCTCAGCCATCTCACAGACTGTGTCACTGACTCACTATATACAGTAATAGGGCTCAGGCCATCTCACAGACTGTGTCACTGACTCACTATATACAGTAATAGGGCTCAGGCCATCTCACAGACTGTGTCACTGACTCACTATATACAGTAATAGGGCTCAGGCCATCTCACAGACTGTGTTACTGACTCACTATATACAGTAATAGGGGTCACACCATCTCACAGACTGTGTCACTGACTCACTATATACAGTAATAGGGCTCAGGCCATCTCACAGACTGTGTCACTGACTCACTATATACAGTAATAGGGCTCAGGCCATCTCACAGACTGTGTCACTGACTCACTATATACAGTAATAGGGCTCAGGCCATCTCACAGACTGTGTCACTGACTCACTATATACAGTAATAGGGCTCAGGCCATCTCACAGACTGTGTCACTGACTCACTATATACAGTAATAGGGCTCAGGCCATCTCACAGACTGTGTCACTGACTCACTATATACAGTAATAGGGCTCAGGCCATCTCACAGACTGTGTCACTGACTCACTATATACAGTAATAGGGCTCAGGCCATCTCACAGACTGTGTCACTGACTCACTATATACAGTAATAGGGCTCAGGCCATCTCACAGACTGTGTCACTGACTCACTATATACAGTAATAGGGCTCAGGCCATCTCACAGACTGTGTCACTGACTCACTATATACAGTAATAGGGCTCAGGCCATCTCACAGACTGTGTCACTGACTCACTATATACAGTAATAGGGCTCAGGCCATCTCACAGACTGTGGGCACTGACTCACTATATACAGTAATAGGGCTCAGGCCATCTCACAGACTGTGTCACTGACTCACTATATACAGTAATAGGGCTCAGGCCATCTCACAGACTGTGTCACTGACTCACTATATACAGTAATAGGGCTCAGGCCATCTCACAGACTGTGTCACTGACTCACTATATACAGTAATAGGGCTCAGGCCATCTCACAGACTGTGTCACTAGACTCACTATATACAGTAATAGCGCTCAGGCCATCTCACAGACTCTGTCACAGACTCACTATTACAGGTAATATGGTGCTCAGGCCATCTCACAGACTGGTGTCACCTGACTCACTATATACAAGTATATAGGGCGCAGGCATCTCACAGACTGTGTCACTGACTCACTAGATACAGTAATAGCGGGCTCAGGCCATCTTCACAGACTGTGTCACTGACTCACTATATAGGGCTCAGGCCATCTCACAGACTGTGGGCAATGACTCACTATATACAGATAGGCTCAGCCATCTCACAGACTGTGGCACTGACTCACTATATACAGTAATAGGGGCTCAGGCCATCTCACTAGACTGTGTCGACTGACTCACTATATACAGTAAGAGATGGCTCAGTGCCATCTCACAGAGCTGTGTCACTGACTCACTATATACAGTAATAGGGCTCAGACCATCGCACAGACTGTGTCACGGGACTCACGTATATACAGTAATAGGCACAGGCCATCGCACAGACTGTTGTCACTGACTCACTATATACAGTATAGGGTCTCAGCCATCTCACAGACCTGTGTCACTGACTCACTATATACAGTAATAGGGCTCAGGCCATCTCACAGACTGTGTCACTGACTCACTATATACAGTAATAGGGCTCAGCCATCTCACAGACTGTGTCACTGACTCACTATATACAGTAATAGGGCTCAGGCCATCTCACAGACTGTGTCACTGACTCACTATATACAGTAATAGGGCTCAGGCCATCTCACAGACTGTGTCACTGACTCACTATATACAGTAATAGGGCTCAGGCCATCTCACAGACTGTGTCACTGACTCACTATATACAGTAATAGGGCTCAGGCCATCTCACAGACTGTGTCACTGACTCACTATATACAGTAATAGGGCTCAGGCCATCTCACAGACTGTGTCACTGACTCACTATATACAGTAATAGGGCTCAGGCCATCTCACAGACTGTGTCACTGACTCACTATATACAGTAATAGGGCTCAGGCCATCTCACAGACTGTGTCACTGACTCACTATATACAGTAATAGGGCTCAGGCCATCTCACAGACTGTGTCACTGACTCACTATATACAGTAATAGGGCTCAGGCAATCTCACAGACTGTGTCACTGACTCACTATATACAGTAATAGGGCTCAGGCCATCTCACAGACTGTGTCACTGACTCACTATATACAGTAATAGGGCTCAGGCCATCTCACAGACTGTGTCACTGACTCACTATATACAGTAATAGGGCTCAGGCCATCTCACAGACTGTGGGCACAGGGCCCCTTCCTTTGCTGTCATGTAATCTGATTCACTTTTTTTTCCTGTGTTAAATGTAAAAAGATATGTATCAAATGCACCTTTTTTTTTTTTGGGGGGGGGGGTAGGGGGGCCCTTCTTAGATTCTTGCACCTGGGCCCTATGGCTTCTAGTTACGCCTCTGCTTCAAACCAATTCTGCATAATTGTTTCCAAGTGTGTGATGAAGCTATGATAAGAATATAAGGTAACCCATTTGCTGCTGGCATTGTCTACTCTACAACAACTTGATAATAGTTCAAATTGCAACATATTCTGTCATCATTTGTCTAGTCAGCTAGTTGTAGTCAGCATTTCAATAGTAAAATGAAATGAGTTTACCTAAAAAATTAAGTATTCTATTAGAATAGGTCATTGTACTGAAAACATAATTTATATATTAATGTCATACATGCAACATATATGTCTGCAACTAATTAACTATGAGGTTCACTTATGTTTACAGCTATAGATAAATGGGGGGGGGGGGCTAAATGCATTGAGCTTTGTAGATAAACTAGCACTTTATAGTTATATCTCTTTTATTTGGTATATCTTAACACCTATTTAGTAATCCAAAACACATATCTAGCTGGAAGAGTAACTGCCAGAGTAAAAAAAAATACAACCTAACTTATCCAATTAAAGGGACAGACTACCATAGAATTGTTATTGTTTTAAAAGATAGATAATCCTGTTATTACCCATTCCCCAATTTTTGCATAACCAACACTTTTTACCTCTGTGATTACCTTGTATCTAGGTCTAGGAACCTTCTTCCAGCCCCCTGATCACGACTGTGACTGTTTATTATCTATTGTCTTAAATTTAGCATTGTTTTGTTTTAACACAGTGTTATCTGGCCCACGTGTACTTTCTGGGGGGTAGTTATCAAGCCGTCTACTTTTCTGGCTTCGCCGGCCCAATACGTCCGCCTAAGCTCGCCTACCTTCGCCGCCGCGGACCTGAAAAAATACGCCTAAGTTATCAAATAAAGCTGTCAAAAAGCCGCGGGGCGATGAGCAGCGGACTGTGACAGTTATCACTCATCCGATCTCGCTGCCCTTCGGCTTTTTCCCAGCTTTATTGCTAGCCTGTCACTAAGCACTCACACTAAACTGCACTGTTCTACCCCCTATACCGGCGCCCCCGGAGCCTCCCGCAACTCAATAAAGTTACTAACCCCTAAACCGCCGCTCCTAGACCCTGCCGCAAGTCTTATAAATGTATTAACCCCTAAACCGCCGCTCCCGGACACCGCTGCCACCTACATTATACCTAGTAACCCCTATCCTGCCCCCCCTATACCGTCGCCCTCTATTATAAAATTATTAACCCCTATCCTGCTGATCCCGCACCTCTCCGCAACTAAATAAATAGTTTAACCCCTAAACCGCCGCTCCATGAACCCGCCGCAACCTATATTAAACCTATTAACCCCTATCCTGCCCCCCCTACACCGTCGCCACCTATAATAAATGTATTAACCCCTAATCTGCCCCCCCTACACCGTCGCCACCTATAATAAATTTATTAACCCCTATCCTGCCCCCCACTACGCCGCCGCCACTGTAATAAAATTATTAACCCCTAAACCTAAGTCTAACCCTAACCCTAACGCCCCCCTAACTTAAATATTAATTAAATAAATCTAAATAAATTAACTCTTATTAACTAAATGAATCCTATTTAAAACTAAATACTTACCTTTAAAATAAACCCTAATATAGCTACAATATAAATAATAATTATATTCTAGCTATCTTAGGATTTATATTTATTTTACAGGTAACTTTCAATTTATTTTAACCATGTACAATAACTATTAAATAGTTATTAACTATTTAATAGCTTACCTAGCTAAAATAAAGAGAAATGTACCTGTGAAATAAATCCTAACCTAAGTTACAATTACATCTAACACTACACTATACTTTAATAATTTATTCCTATTTAAAAATAAATACTTACCTGTAAAATAAACCCTAAGATAGCTACAATATAATTAATAATTATATTATAGCTATCTTAGGATTTATATTTATTTTACAGGTAACTTTGTATTTATTTTAGCTAGTTAGAATAGTTATTAAATAGTTATTAACTATTTAATAACTACCTAGCTAAAAGAAATACAAAATTACCTGTAAAATAAATCCTAACCTAAGTTACAATTAAACCTAATACTACACTATCATTAAATTAACTAAATAAACTACCTACAAATAACTACAATTAAATACAATTACATAAACTAACTAAAGTACAAAAAATAAAAAAAGCTAAGTTACAAAAAATAAAAAATTAAGTTACAAACATGTTAAAAATATTACAACAATTTTAAGCTACTTACACCTAATCTAAGCCCCCTAATAAAATAAAAAAAAAAAACAAAATAAAAAAAATCCCTACCCTATTCTAAATTAAATAAATTTCAAAGCTCTTTTACCTTACCAGCCCTTAAAAGGGCCATTTGTGGGGGCATGCCCCAAAAAGTTCAGCTCTTTTGCCTGTAAAAGAAAAATACAACCCCCCCCAACATTAAAACCCACCACCCACATACCCCTAATCTAACCCAAACCCCCCTTACAAAAACCTAACACTAATCCCCTGAAGATCATCCTACCTTGAGTCGTCTTCACTCAGCCGAGCCACCGATGGAACTGAAGAGGACATCCGGAGCGGAAGAAGTTAATCCTCCAAGCGGCGCTGAAGAAATCTTCCATCCGATGAAGTCATCATCCAGGCGGCCGATGTCATCTTCAAAGAGGCGCTGAAGAGGTCTTCTATCCGGGCGAAGTCATCTTCCAAGCCGGGTCTTGAATCTTCCTTCCGCCGACGCGGAACCACCTTCTTCACCGACGGACTACGACGAATGACGGCTCCTTTAAGGGACGTCATCCAAGATGGCGTCCCCTCAATTCCGATTGGCTGATAGGATTCTATCAGCCAATCGGAATTAAGGTAGGAAAATCTGATTGGCTGATGGAATCAGCCAATCAGATTCAAGTTCAATCCGATTGGCTGATCCAATCAGCCAATCAGATTGAGCTCGCATTCTATTGGCTGATCGGAACAGCCAATAGAATGCGAGCTCAATCTGATTGGCTGATTCCATCAGCCAATCAGATTTTTCCTACCTTAATTCCGATTGGCTGATAGAATCCTATCAGCCAATCGGAATTGAGGGGACGCCATCTTGGATGACGTCCCTTAAAGGAGCCGTCATTCGTCGTAGTCCGTCGGTGAAGAAGGTGGTTCCGCGTCGGCGGAAGGAAGATTCAAGACCCGGCTTGGAAGATGACTTCGCCCGGATAGAAGACCTCTTCAGCGCCTCTTTGAAGATGACATCGGCCGGATCGAAGACTTCTTCAGCGCCGCCTGGATGATGACTTCATCGGATGGAAGATTTCTTCAGCGCCGCTTGGAGGATTAACTTCTTCCGCTCCGGATGTCCTCTTCAGTTCCATCGGTGGCTCGGCTGAGTGAAGACGACTCAAGGTAGGATGATCTTCAGGGGATTAGTGTTAGGTTTTTGTAAGGGGGGTTTGGGTTAGATTAGGGGTATGTGGGTGGTGGGTTTTAATGTTGGGGGGGGTTGTATTTTTCTTTTACAGGCAAAAGAGCTGAACTTTTTGGGGCATGCCCCCACAAATGGCCCTTTTAAGGGCTGGTAAGGTAAAAGAGCTTTGAAATTTATTTAATTTAGAATAGGGTAGGGATTTTTTTTATTTTGGGGGGTTTGTTATTTTATTAGGGGGCTTAGATTAGGTGTAAGTAGCTTAAAATTGTTGTAATATTTTTAACATGTTTGTAACTTAATTTTTTATTTTTTGTAACTTAGCTTTTTTTATTTTTTGTACTTTAGTTAGTTTATGTAATTGTATTTAATTGTAGTTATTTGTAGGTAGTTTATTTAGTTAATTTAATGATAGTGTAGTATTAGGTTTAATTGTAACTTAGGTTAGGATTTATTTTACAGGTAATTTTGTATTTCTTTTAGCTAGGTAGTTATTAAATAGTTAATAACTATTTAATAACTATTCTAACTAGCTAAAATAAATACAAAGTTACCTGTAAAATAAATATAAATCCTAAGATAGCTATAATATAATTATTAATTATATTGTAGCTATCTTAGGGTTTATTTTACAGGTAAGTATTTATTTTTAAATAGGAATAATTTATTAAAGTATAGTGTAGTGTTAGGTGTAATTGTAACTTAGGTTAGGATTTATTTCACAGGTACATTTCTCTTTATTTTAGCTAGGTAAGCTATTAAATAGTTAATAACGATTTAATAGTTATTGTACATGGTTAAAATAAATTGAAAGTTACCTGTAAAATAAATATAAATCCTAAAATAGCTAGAATATAATTATTATTTATATTGTAGCTATATTAGGGTTTATTTTAAAGGTAAGTATTTAGTTTTAAATAGGATTCATTTAGTTAATAAGAGTTAATTTATTTAGATTTATTTAATTAATATTTAAGTTAGGGGGGCGTTAGGGTTAGGGTTAGACTTAGGTTTAGGGGTTAATAATTTTATTACAGTGGCGGCGGCGTAGTGGGGGGCAGGATAGGGGTTAATAAATTTATTATAGGTGGCGACGGTGTAGGGGGGGCAGATTAGGGGTTAATAAATTTATTATAGGTGGCGACGGTGTAGGGGGGGCAGGATAGGGGTTAAT
The DNA here is from genome assembly GCF_027579735.1 of Bombina bombina. NCBI lineage: Eukaryota > Metazoa > Chordata > Amphibia > Anura > Bombinatoridae > Bombina > Bombina bombina. Next base: position 442,565 of record NW_026510936.1, read on the forward strand.
ACATTTAATATAGGTTGCGGCGGGTTCAGGGAGCGGCGGTTTAGGGGTTAATACATTTATTATAGTTGCGGTGGGCTCCGGGAGCGGCGGTTTAGCGGTTAATATGTATAGAGTAGCTTGCGGTGGGCTCCGGGAGCGGCGGTTTAGGGGGTAATAACTTTATTTAGTTGCGGCGGTGTAGGGGGGGTCAGATTAGCGGTGTTTAGACTCGGGGTACATGTTAGGGTGTTAGGTGTAGACAGCTCCCATAGGAATCAATGGGATGTCTGTCAGCAGCGAACTTGTACTTTCGCTATGGTCAGACTCCCATTGATTCCTATGGGATCCGCCGCCTCCAGGCTGGCGCTTTGAAAACCAGGTACGCTGGGCCGTAAAAGTGCCGAGCGTACCTGCTAGTTTTTTGATAACTAGCAAAAGTAGTGAGATTGTGCCGCACTTGTGTGCGGAACATCTGGAGTGACGTAAGAATCGATCTGTGTCGGACTGAGTCCGGCGGATCGAAGTTTACGTCACAAAATTCTACTTTTGCCGGTCTCGAGCCTTTGATAACTAAGGCGAATCAGCCTCGCCACAAATACGCTGCGGAATTCCAGCGTATTTGAGGTTGACGGCTTGATAACTAGGCCCCTCTGTCTCTTTGTGTTGTTAAAAAGCATGTGATAAGAGGCAGCCCTCAAAGGCTTAGAAATTAGCATATTAGCCTACCTATGTTTAGGTTAAACTAAGAATACCAAGAGAAAAAAGCTGATATTCTGTACAGGGGCTGGGGTGGGGCTTAGAGTCTGTACAGGGGCTGGGGTGGGGCTTAGAGTCTGTACAGGGGCTGGGGTGGGGCTTAGAGTCTGTACAGGGGCTGGTGTGGGGCTTAGAGTCTGTACAGGGGCTGGGGTGGGGATTAGAGTCTGTACAGGGGCTGGGGTGGGGCTTAGAGTCTGTACAGGGGCTGGGGTGGGGCTTAGAGTCTGTACAGGGGCTGGGGTGTGAGACAGAGAGGGGATGTCTGTATAGGAACTACAGTGTGAGGGGGCTGATACAATGAGCAGGCTGTATTTGAGGGAGTGAGGACTTGATGAAGTACAGTCTGTGTGTTAGGGTGATGGGTAAAAGTCTGACCTGTTTATAATAATTGTATATCTAGCACTTGTATATGTGATGAGGTCACAGAAAGTCAGTCTGCATGGTTGCACCATACAGGAGGTGACGTAACTGGGAAAAAGTTATCTTGTATTCTTTTTTTTTTTTTTTGTAGCCAAAAAGAAAAAAAAGATAATTAACAGAATGAATCAGATACAGACGGGTACTGATAAGAAAAGGATAACAATATGCAGGGACACTTGCCGCGGTTACAAAAAACGAAATATCATACAGATTATCATCAATCATTCATAGAGACAGTTTTATCCCCATCTACTCAGTCTGAGTTGTAGTCAAAAAAGAAAAAACAGAAGAAAAAAAAGATAGCAATATGCAAGGACAATTGCCACACTTACATAAAGCAAAATATCATACAGATTATAATATATCATTCATAGAAACTTTGTATCACCATCTGCTTGGTCTGAAAATCAGCTTAAAGAAGCGAAAAAGGAAAAGAAAAAAAAAAGAACACAATCGGAAGGACCAGCTTTCCCCCTTTAAGCATTACATATACTCTATTGGCATTTTCCCTCTACCTAAAACCTAAAACAAAACCAACACACATAGAGTGAAACATCCCTTATCCAAGACAAACCAAAACCAGCCGACAAATAGGACAACACAAAAAAAAAAAAAAAACACCCCCGTCTCCGATATACCTTCTCAGAGATATTTCCACTCTCCTCTTAGATTAGCTTCTAATATGAAAAGGGAGTTCTTAAAAGGTTGAAGGACCAGTTTTTGGGTTTCCTGCTCTAATGTCTTAATGAAAATCCCCCACTTATTTACAAAAAACTTGATGTTATTATCTATCTGTATCTGTACTGAGGCTTGTTCTAAGAACATTTGATATAATATCCCGTTTTTAAATTCAGAATATTTAGGTTCTTTATTAGACTGCCAGTGTTTTAATATGAGTTTCCTACCTATAAGGACTGCCGTATTTATTAGTAAGTAGTTTGGACCTGCTGTCTCCTGAGTCAGCAAGAAAAAAACTGCATATTTATCTACATGAAAATATTGTTCCAAAATTTTTGTGGCCCAAAATGAGATTTTCCCCCAAAATCTTTGTATTACTGGGCATGACCAAAGTAGATGAATCATATCCGCTGCGTAGTATTTACATTTGTTACATACTGTTTTCCTACTAAATTTATCCCAGCGAGCATGCCATTCAGGTGTGTAATAAGATTGGAAAAGGATCTTCACCTGTTGTTCCCTAAAATATTCTCCTCTCATCGCTTTTGCCACCCTGGTCCCTGAGTTCTTCATTAGATCTAGTTCGATTTGGTTATTACAAAATTGGTTCCACTTTAATTCCAGATATCTCATATTACTATGTTCTTGAGGCATTGATAAAGCTTGATATGTATATGATATAGAGAATTTCCCTGCCTGAAAGATGCTAATTACCTGTCTGAGTATATCATTATCCCACTCTATTGCCTTTATTTTCTTACATTGTTCAGCATAGTGTCGTATTTGCATATACGAAAAAAAAAGGTGATTTGGCATATTAAACTCTAATTTACAATCATCAAAGGTTTTGATAGAGTTATCTTCTCTTTTCAAAAGCTGCGAAATATAGTCTATCCCCAAAACTGACCATGCTTTAAATCTAGCAGAGTCACACCCCTCCTCAAATTCAGGATTACCTCTGATCGTTAAAAAGGGTGACCCTCTATAATTTGTCCCTAGCTTAAGACAGAATTTGCGCAAAGCCCGTATTGGTTGGTCTATAAATAGCATCCTTTTAATTTCTTTGGGGATTAATTTCGGGGGCATATGTGTCAGGGCTTTAAGAGAATAAGGGGCTACTAGAACTCCTTCTAGTTCAGGAAAAGAGAAATGACCCCTCTCCGAATACCAATCCCAGACGAATTTAAGATTAGCTGCTAAGTTATATAATTCGAAATCTGGTAGAGCCATACCTACAGCTTCTTTCCTTGCAAACAGTCGCTTAAGTGCTATCCATGGCTTTTTATTTCCCCAAATAAATTGTGTTATCAGTTTGTTCATTAACACTTGATCTTTCCTTAATAATAATAATAATGGTAAAGCCTGGAATAAATAGATAAATTTTGGTAGGGAGACCATTTTGATTAAATGAATTCAGCCTGAGAGTGATAGGGGCAGTTTCTTCCATCTCTCTAGATCTTCCTTAAATGATAAGATAGCTGGTACAAAATTTAAACTATACCATCTCTTTGAGTCGGATGAAAATGTAATCCCTAGATATGTAATGTGATCTTTAGCCTCCTTAAATGGAATTGTTGGCGAGTTTTTTAATTTGATAAGCCACATAAGTTCAGATTTTTCTTTATTAATTGCAAAGCCAGTAAAAGCTTGAAAGGAGTCCAAAGCCTCCGTAATTATGGGTAAGTTATACTTAAGGTTTTGAACAAAAATCAGAAGATCGTCAGCATAGATAGCCTGGTTAATTCTAAGTCCTTCAATATCGATCCCTGCCAATTTTTGCCAGAAAAATATTGCTAGGGGCTCTAGGGCCAAATTGAAAAGGAGAGGAGAAAGTGGGCATCCTTGTCTTGTCCCTCTGACATTAGAAAGTTCACGCTTAAGATCGCCCCTGGGTTTGAATAGAGCAAGGCGACAGTCTGTGAGAATTTGCCATGAATACCAAAATTGGTAATAGTCGCAAACATATGATCCCATACTAGCGTATCAAATGCTTTTTGTGTATCTATCGAAATAACCGCGGCATCCTCTGTTATCTCTGTTCTCCTTTCCTTCTTTAGTTCACAGAAGTTAATCGCTATCTCTAATTTCCTAAGATTTTTAACGAGTGTCCTTCCTTTAATAAATCCAGTTTGGTCTGGGTGGATCAATGTATCTATCACTGTTTGAAGTCTGTTCGCTAATATATGTGTAAAGATTTTATAATCGGCGTTTAACAGCGAAATAGGCATATATGAATCCATTGATTCTCTATTTTTGCCTTGTTTATAAATTAATATTATTCTAGATTCCATAAAATAATTTTAGGGTGTTTCCTGAAAAAAATAATTAAAGACCTTAGAGAGTAAAGGGGTGACTTCATTAATAAGAATTTTATAGAGTTCGCCTAGGAGGTCATCTGGTCCTGGAGCTTTGTTTAACTTTAATTTAGTTATAGAATTTTTAATCTCCTCTTCCGTTATTGGGAGGTTTAAAGAATCTAGATCCTCTTTAGCAATTTGGGGGAGTTTAACCCTATTCCAGAATAAATCTTTCTTGTGCTGGCCTATAGGTTGGTCCTGATACAACCGTTTGAAATATTGCGAGAATTCCTCTAAAATATCATGGGGAAGAGTACATGTTTTGTGTTTAGTTTTAATTAAAGGTATAGTACTGTTCGCTTTCCGTGTGTTTACCAATCTGGCCAAAAATGTTCCTATTTTATTTCCAAATTGCATATAATTACTATTTCTCTTTACCTCTTGCTGAGTTTCTTTTAAAATATGCCAGCTATCCCTTTGTTTCTTAGCTTCTAAGTATTTTCGCAAGTTACTTTCGCTGTTATCAGTAGCATATTTTTGATACTTGTTTATGATTTGATTAGTAAACTGGATCCAATAAGAGTCATTTTTCCTTTTAACTTTCGTTGCATAAGCAAGGATCTCCCCTCTTATTACCGCTTTAAAAGCTTGCCAAATAATTTCTATCTGAACCTTTATTCCTGTTATAATAATCACTCCATTTATCTATCAAAAACCTTCGAAATTTTAAATTATTATATAGATAAGTTGGAAAATATAATCTGTTGTTCTGCGGTTTTGGCTTCATAATTAACATGGAGAGCATAATTGGGGCATGGTCTGAAATAGTAATTAGCATAATTTCAGCTTTTTTTGTTAAAGAAAAGAGTTTATCGCTAATTAAAAACATGTCTATTCGTGATAAAGATTTGTGCGCTTTGGATAAACAAGTAAATTCTTTACTATCTGGGTGTATATTCCTCCAGATGTCTAATAAACCTAAATTAAAGCAGAATTTCTTAAAAATTTTGGTATCTTTACACCCTAGCAGAACCTCTTTCCCCTTTCGGTTCCTATCTAAAGCTCTGGAAGCTACCAAGTTTAGATCCCCTCCCAAGATTATATTTTGATTATAGTTCAATAGTTTGGCTTGTAGAAGCTCCCAAAATTAGTTTTTATTTGTATTCGGGCCATAGACATTACATAATACTATTCTTTTTGAACCTAAGTCTAACTCCAGTATTATAAATCTCCCTTGTTGATCGATTTCTCGTTTCAGAATTTTGTAGTTTAAAGTCTTTCTAAAGACTACAGCTACTCCTCTCTTCCGCTGTAGACCTGGCGAATAAATTACCTCACCTACCCAGCCCCATTTAAGTTTTTGACTTTCCAGCTCGTTTAAATGAGTCTTTTGCAATAATCCAATATCTACTTTAAGCTTATTTAGATGTTGTAAAATTGCTTTCCTTTTAACTGGGGAAGTAAACCCTCCTACATTCCATGATCCCAGTCTACATATTCCCACCATTATAAGTCTTTATTTTCCAGTAATTAGCATATACACAATGACCAAGTAGGGAGGGGGGGGAGGAGAAGAAGAAAAAAAAAAAAAAGAACCAGGAGTAAGAGGCCCAACACATAGCACAATAACATTTATAGTTACATTCCTTAACCACCCCTAATAGTACCATTCCTTTCCAAATATATCTGCCTATAGTGAGAGTCTCAGATCCACCACCCAAGCACCTCATCTTTGCTCAATTTTTAAGAAGTTTTCTAGATCCTGAGGATTCTCAAAAATCCTGAACCCTTCCTTGGTCTGGATACTGATTCTGGCTGGGTATAAAAGCTTGACTACCCTCCCTTCCTGAATCAGACGTGAGCATAATGGGGCACATAGCTTTCTCTTATTGGAGGTCTCATATGCAAAGTCTTGAAAAATTAATATTTTCTTACTCTGAAAAAACACTTCTTTCTGAGCTCTAAATGCTCGTAGGATCTTAACTTTTTCTTGGAAGTTTAAATATTTGATAATAATTAGTCTTGGTCTGTTTTTACCATCCTCTTGATTCCGTAAAATACCTATCCTGTGTGCTCTCTCTACTGTGAAAGTGTGATTTGACTCAGTAATGTTTAATAAAGAGGGTAGTTGAGTTGATGCAAAGTGTATTAACTCCTTATCAGATATTGCTTCAGAAACTCAAATCACTCTTACATTGTTCCTCCTAGACCTGTTCTGTAAATCCTCCACCTTCTCAGTTAAGAATTTAAAGGGACAGTATACACTCATTTTCATATAACTGCATGTAATAGACACTACTATAAAGAATAATATGCACAGATACTGATATAAAAATTCAGTATAAAACTGTTTAAAATCTTACTTAGAAGCTGTCAGTTTACCTCTGTTGAAAAGGTAGCTGGAAAGCCCTCTGCAAGTGGCAAATAAGACCCTCCCCCCCCTCCCCCTTCTTTTGCATATGAAAAGACCCTTTACATTAACAGGAGCAAGCTGGAGTAGGTAGTCGAGCGTATTCACATAAAACTTTGGGGCTTGGTTAGGAGTCTGAAAATCAGAGCAATGTTATTTAAAAATAAGCAAAACTATACATTAATTAAAAAAAAAAACTTTATGGGCTATATAAATAGATTATCTACAAAACATTTATGCAAAGAAAAAATGAGTGTATAATGTCCCTTTAACTTGTTTCTGGATATATACTAAATCTTTATCTTTGTCTATGTCCCTATCTTCTAAATCTGAGATTCGCTGTTCTGCTAGTCCAATTCTAGTTACCATCTGCTTAATCTCACATGATAATGTGTCTACACTCGTCTGAATTGCTTCAAATTTAGGTAAGAATAGTTCACTCATTTGTTTCAATAACTCAGAGTTATTACCTGCATCTCCCGCACTAACTTGCGATAACTCCTGACTATTTTCAATGCTACGCCTAACTGTCCTTTTATCTTGTTGCCTTCTACCCGCCATATTTACTGTTCTGTTATTTGAGGGGGGGAAAAGAAATTTATCCATAAAGGATAATTGTAAAGGAATTTAATCCTTCTGTTTTGACCCACAAACTTAATTCAAATAACTAAGCCTTGCATACACAGTTGGTGTTTAGTACCACCCCACTTCTAAACTAGGAGGCTCTGATGTCTAGCCCCTATTAAGCCGATTCACAGGAGAATGCAAACCTCAGAACAATTACGACTCTATCTAAGTACAAAGATTAGTAAATATCAGATTTTACATCAAGAAGATATGGGGGGGTAGTTATCAAGCCGTCAACCTCAAATACGCTGGAATTCCGCAGCGTATTTGTGGCGAGGCTGATTCGCCTTAGTTATCAAAGGCTTCAGACCGGCAAAAGTAGAATTTTGTGACGTAAACTTCGATCCGCCGGACTCCGTCCGACACAGATCGATTCTTACGTCACTCCAGATGTTCCGCACACAAGTGCGGCACAATCTCACTACTTTTGCTAGTTATCAAAAAACTAGCAGGTACGCTCGGCACTTTTACGGCCCAGCGTACCTGGTTTTCAAACCGCCAGCCTGGAGGCGGCGGATCCCATAGGAATCAATGGGAGTCTGACCATAGCGAAAGTACAAGTTCGCTGCTGCCAGACATCCCATTCATTCCTATGGGAGCTGTCTACACCTAACACCCTAACATGTACCCCGAGTCTAAACACCCCTAATCTGCCCCCCTACACCGCCGCAACTAAATAAATGTATTACCCCCTAAACCGCCGCTCCCGGAGCCCACCGCAAGCTACTCTATACCTATTAACCCCTAAACCGCCGCTCCCGGAGCCCACCGCAACTATAATAAATGTCTTAACCCCTAAACCGCCGCTCCCGGAGCCCACCGCAACTATAATAAATTTATTAACCCCTAAACCGCCGCTCCCGGAGCCCACCGCCACCTACATTATACCTATTAACCCCTATCCTGCCCCCCCTATACCGCCGCCCTCTGTAATAAAGTTATTAACCCCTATCCTGCCGATCCCGCACCTCGCCGCAAATAAATAAATAGTTTAACCCCTAAACCGCCGCTCCCTGAACCCGCCGCAACCTATATTAAATTTATTAACCCCTATCCTGCCCCCCCCTACACCGTCGCCACCTATAATAAATTTATTAACCCCTATCCTGCCCCCCACTACACCGCCGCCACTGTAATAAATTTATTAACCCCTAAACCTAAGTCTAACACTAACCCTAACACCCCCCTAACTTAAATATTAATTAAATAAATCTAAATCATATTTATATTATTAACTAAGTTAATCCTATTTAAAACTAAATACTTACCTATAAAATAAACCCTAATATAGCTACAATATAAATAATAATTATATTGTAGCTATCTTAGGATTTATTTTTATTTTACAGGTACCTTTCAATTTATTGTAACTAGGTACAATAGCTATTAAATAGTTATTAACTATTTAATAGCTTACCTAGCTAAAATAAAGAGAAATTTACCTGTAAAAAAAATCCTAACCTAAGTTACAATTACACCTAACACTACACTATACTTTAATAAATTATTCCTATTTAAAACTAAATACTTACCTGTAAAATAAACCCTAAGATAGCTACAATGTAATTAATAATTACATTGTAGCTATTTTAGGATTTATATTTATTTTACAGGTAACTTTGTATTTATTTTAGCTAGTTAGAATAGTTATTAAATAGTTATTAACTATTTAATAACTACCTAGCTAAAAGAAATACAAAATTACCTGTAAAATAAATCCTAACCTAAGTTACAATTAAACCTAACACTACACTATCATTAAATTAATTAATTAAACTACCTACAAATAACTACAATTAAATACAATTACATAAACTAACAAAAGTACAAAAAATAAAAAAAGCTATGTTACAAAAAAAAAAAAAAAGTTACAAACATTTAAAAACATATTACAACAATTTTAAGCTACTTACACCTAATCTAAGCCCCCTAATAAAATAACAAACCCCCCGATCAGCCAATAGAATGCGAGCTCAATCTGATTGGCTGATTGGATCAGCCAATCGGATTGAACTTGAATCTGATTGGCTGATTCCATCAGCCAATCAGATTTTTCCTACCTTAATTCCGATTGGCTGATAGAATCCTATCAGCCAATCGGAATTGAAGGGACGCCATCTTGGATGACGTACCTTAAAGGAGCCTTCATTCGTCGGTAGTTCGTCGGGAAAGGAGGATGTTCCGCGTCGGCGGGATGAAGATTCAAGACCCGGCTTCGACGATGACCTCGCCCGGATAGAAGACTTCTTCAGCGCCTCTTGGAAGATGACCTCGCCCGGATGGAAGATTTCTTCAGCGCCGCTTGGAGGATCACTTCATCGGATGGAAGATTTCTTCAGCGCCCCTTGGAGGATAACTTCTGCCGGTCCGGATGTCCTCTTCAGTTCCATCGGTGGCTCGGCTGAGTGAAGACAACTAAAGGTAGGATGATCTTCAGGGGATTAGTGTTAGGTTATTTTAAGGGGGGTTTGGGTTAGATTAGGGGTATGTGGGTGGTGGGTTTTAATGTTGGGGGGGGGGTTGTATTTTTCTTTTACAGGCAAAAGAGCTGAACTTTGGGGCATGCCCCCACAAAAGGCCCTTTTAAGGGCTGGTAAGGTAAAAGAGCTTTGAACTTTTTTAATGTAGAATAGGGTAGGGCATTTTTTTTATTTTGGGGGGTTTGTTATTTTATTAGGGGGCTTAGATTAGGTGTAAGTAGCTTAAAATTGTTGTAATATGTTTTTAAATGTTTGTAACTTTTTTTTTTTTTTTGTAACTTAGCTTTTTTTATTTTTTGTACTTTAGTTAGTTTATGTAATTGTATTTAATTGTAGTTATTTGTAGGTAGTTTAATTAATTAATTTAATGATAGTGTAGTGTTAGGTTTAATTGTAACTTAGGTTAGGATTTATTTTACAGGTAATTTTGTATTTCCTTTAGCTAGGTAGTTATTAAATAGTTAATAACTATTTAATAACTATTCTAACTAGCTAAAATAAATACAAAGTTACCTGTAAAATAAATATAAATCCTAAAATAGCTACAATGTAATTATTAATTACATTGTAGCTATCTTAGGGTTTATTTTACAGGTAAGTATTTAGTTTTAAATAGGAATAATTTATTTAATGATAATGTAGTGTTAGGTGTAATTGTAACTTAGGTTAGGATTTATTTTACAGGTAAATTTCTCTTTATTTTAGCTAGGTAAGCTATTAAATAGTTATTAACTATTTAATAACTACCTAGCTAAAAGAAATACAAAATTACCTGTAAAATAAATCCTAACCTAAGTTACAATTAAACCTAACACTACACTATCATTAAATTAATTAATTAAACTACCTACAAATAACTACAATTAAATACAATTACATAAACTAACAAAAGTACAAAAAATAAAAAAAGCTATGTTACAAAAAAAAAAAAAAAAGTTACAAACATTTAAAAACATATTACAACAATTTTAAGCTACTTACACCTAATCTAAGCCCCCTAATAAAATAACAAACCCCCCGATCAGCCAATAGAATGCGAGCTCAATCTGATTGGCTGATTGGATCAGCCAATCGGATTGAACTTGAATCTGATTGGCTGATTCCATCAGCCAATCAGATTTTTCCTACCTTAATTCCGATTGGCTGATAGAATCCTATCAGCCAATCGGAATTGAAGGGACGCCATCTTGGATGACGTACCTTAAAGGAGCCTTCATTCGTCGGTAGTTCGTCGGGAAAGGAGGATGTTCCGCGTCGGCGGGATGAAGATTCAAGACCCGGCTTCGACGATGACCTCGCCCGGATAGAAGACTTCTTCAGCGCCTCTTGGAAGATGACCTCGCCCGGATGGAAGATTTCTTCAGCGCCGCTTGGAGGATCACTTCATCGGATGGAAGATTTCTTCAGCGCCCCTTGGAGGATAACTTCTGCCGGTCCGGATGTCCTCTTCAGTTCCATCGGTGGCTCGGCTGAGTGAAGACAACTAAAGGTAGGATGATCTTCAGGGGATTAGTGTTAGGTTATTTTAAGGGGGGTTTGGGTTAGATTAGGGGTATGTGGGTGGTGGGTTTTAATGTTGGGGGGGGGGGTTGTATTTTTCTTTTACAGGCAAAAGAGCTGAACTTTGGGGCATGCCCCCACAAAAGGCCCTTTTAAGGGCTGGTAAGGTAAAAGAGCTTTGAACTTTTTTAATGTAGAATAGGGTAGGGCATTTTTTTTATTTTGGGGGGTTTGTTATTTTATTAGGGGGCTTAGATTAGGTGTAAGTAGCTTAAAATTGTTGTAATATGTTTTTAAATGTTTGTAACTTTTTTTTTTTTTTTTGTAACAGCTTTTTTTATTTTTTGTACTTTAGTTAGTTTATGTAATTGTATTTAATTGTAGTTATTTGTAGGTAGTTTAATTAATTAATTTAATGATAGTGTAGTGTTAGGTTTAATTGTAACTTAGGTTAGGATTTATTTTACAGGTAATTTTGTATTTCTTTTAGCTAGGTAGTTATTAAATAGTTAATAACTATTTAATAACTATTCTAACTAGCTAAAATAAATACAAAGTTACCTGTAAAATAAATATAAATCCTAAAATAGCTACAATGTAATTATTAATTACATTGTAGCTATCTTAGGGTTTATTTTACAGGTAAGTATTTAGTTTTAAATAGGAATAATTTATTTAATGATAATGTAGTGTTAGGTGTAATTGTAACTTAGGTTAGGATTTATTTTACAGGTAAATTTCTCTTTATTTTAGCTAGGTAAGCTATTAAATAGTTAATAACTATTTAATAGCTATTGTACCTAGTTAAAATAAATTGAAAGGTACCTGTAAAATAAAAATAAATCCTAAGATAGCTACAATATAATTATTATTTATATTGTAGCTATATTAGAGTTTATTTTATAGGTAAGTATTTAGTTTTAAATAGGATTAACTTAGTTAATAATAGAAATATGATTTAGATTTATTTAATTAATATTTAAGTTGGGGGGGGGTGTTAGGGTTAGTGTTAGACTTAGGTTTAGGGGTTAATAATTTTATTACAGTGGCGGCGGTGTAGTGGGGGCAGGATAGGGGTTAATAAATTTATTATAGGTGGCGACGGTGTAGGGGGGGCAGGATAGGGGTTAATAAATTTAATATAGGTTGCGGCCGGTTCAGGGAGCGGCGGTTTAGGGGTTAAACTATTTTTTTATTTGCGGCGAGGTGCGGGATCAGCAGGATAGGGGTTAATAACTTTATCACAGAGGGCGGCGGTATAGGGGGGGCAGGATAGGGGTTACTAGGTATAATGTAGGTGGCAGCGGTGTCCGGGAGCGGCGGTTTAGGGGTTAATACATTTATAAGACTTGCGGCGGGGTCTAGGAGCGGCGGTTTAGGGGTTAATACATTTTTAATAGTTGCGGCAGGGTCTAGGAGCGGCGGTTTAGGGGTTAGTAACTTTATTTAGCTGCGGGGGGCTCCGGGGGCGCCGGTATAGGGGGTAGAACAGTGTAGTTAGTGTGAGTGCTTAGTGACAGGCTAGCAAGAAAGCTGTCAAACAGCCGAAGAGCAGAGAGATCGGATGAGTGATAACTCTCACAGTCCGCTGCTCATCGCCCCGCGGCTTTTTGACAGCTTTTTTTGATAACTTAGGCGTATTTTTTCAGGTCCGCGGCGGCGAAGGTAGGCGAGCTTAGGCGGGCGTATTGGGCCGGCGAAGTCAGAAAAGTTGACGGCCTGATAACTACCCCCCAAAACATGTAGCAGAAAGTCAGCGAAATACTCAAGTGAGTTCACTTAAAGAGTTCCAAGCCTTGCTGTTGTTCGATTCTCTCCAGGCTTATTCCCAAAAATAGTGAAGGGTAAGAGACCAATTCTACTTTACTCTCTCCTTTGAAACCAGTCCTGCTGATATGGTGTAGCTCCTTATGCAGTCAGGCCCCAGATATCCAGACTGTGTAAAGAGAAGACAAGAGACCGCCACATGTGTGTATCTGCCACTCCCCGCTTCACCCCAGTATTACCATACCCAGGGTACTCACATATTGGTTAGGCACTCTGTCGTGCCGCTAGTTACAGGCTGGACTTTCAGCAGCAGCCCAGCTCGCTGTCTCCCTCAGATGTCCCTGGTCTCATCTCAGGTCAGATGGGGGTGATGAAGAAGAGCCAAATGAATATAAAAAGGAGCAGAAAATACAAAACACATGTGTAAATCTGTTTATACACGTCTGTTATTTATATTGGAGCTAACTCAGGGTACTCACAGAAGTAGCGGCACCTTAATGTGCCAGATGGTGCAGGCTGGACCTTTAACAGCAGTCCAGCTCGATGTTCCCCGGAAAAGACGCCAAATATTCTCATAAAAGATGGGAAGAGAGACAAACATGTGTCACACATGTGTGAATCCATAAAAAAAATGCCACTATTAATGAACAAAAGATAATGTGCAGGGTACTCACAAACATTGCGGCACCGTTGTGCCAAGTTATGCAGGCTGGACCTTTTGCAGCAGCCCAGCTCGCTGTTTTAACGCCTGTTCCTTGTACAGTATTGCTGATTAAAGACCAAGATTACTTTCAGTTTAAAAAAATCTTTGTTGGACAACCTCTTTAAGTAAGTATTGAAACACGTGGATCATGGTTAGAAAGAGGAAAGGAGAAAAAAAAACCCCAAAAAAATTAAAAAAAAATTGTGCGTGTGCAATAGGGGCCGTGACACTATTAAAATCTAAAATCCTCAATTCCAAAGACCCTAATCATATATATGGGGATTTAACCCTGCATAACTCATGCAGCCACATGGCTTCACTTTCCAAAAATTGGAACCGGCTCCTGGTGAGGGTGCAAGAACATATGGGGGTTGGCAGCACACAAGGAGGTGAATATGGTATGCCACAGTACAGTTAGATACAATTTAGGCAAAAAATAAAAAGATAAAAAGGGGCTTTTCACTATACCTTGTGTTGTTATTCCGCCTTGCACCCTCTACCTAAGGAGCCGGACTCGTACGCCTGCGAGTTGGATTGTTAGGGGAGACCTGGGCCCGCCGGCTGTGGATCCCGGTGAGCAATCCGCTCCCTACGAGCAACCCCTCTCATAACGGGCTATACCCTCTGCGAGATCGCCTGTAAGGTGGCGTCTCGCTCAGCCCGTCTTGGCGCGATTCCAATGCGCCTACGTCACGCGTACGCTAGTGCGTGAAGCCGCTCCCCCGCCAAGTTATCTTGTATTCCATCTTTATTGCAAACATCATGTATAGAAAGTGGGTCAAACAAGTAGTCTTGCTTTGCACTGTACTTATATATTTTTACCAATTGAGTAGTACATGCTATGTATTATAAATGAAGCCCAATAAATATGGTATATAATATTTTCTTTTTTTTTTTTTTTTTAAACATACAAACAAATCAAAATTTCTCAGATAGAGTTTCCCAGAGAGATAAACCACAAAGACATATTTTTCTCTTTCCCCTCTCCCCCCCCCCCCTCCCTCTCTTCCCCTCTTTCTGTCCTCCAGTTCAATTAGTGGACTAAGCTAACCTAATCGATCTTAACATCTCATTTCTTTATATCACTTATCCACTTTAAATCTAATGTACTGCTTTGAAAAGGAAAGAGGAGAAAGAGAAGAAAAGAGAAAAAAATAATATTTTTTTTTTATATATTCTCTCCCCCTATCTCTATATGTTTTCTTTGTACTACAGGGAAGTTTTCTTGGAATTTATCAAATGTGCATACTTTATCCAAGTTAGAATCATATAAATCCCTCACTATCAATGGTTTCTCTGGCGACCATCTTTTAAAGATGTCCACCATATTACCTAAAGGGAAATGAGTATTGCCCATTATCGGTAACCACTTTGAGATATTTTGCATTAGTCCAATACGTTTAGATAAATTTCTCCAAACCTTTATTATATCCCTATATAGGGGGTGTTCCAAAATTCTTCCCCCTAGATCTTTATTTGAAACGAACATGACATAGTTTAGAGAGAGCAGGGAGCAAACATGATTCTCTAAGACCTCATCCGAGTATAAAGAGACCTTGATAACCAGTCCATGGGAAATCGCAGAATAGCAGTATGGTTATACCATTCTAAATTGGGTAAAGCCAGCCCGCCTTTACTGTATGGTTGGTATAGCTTGGCTAGTTTCAATCTTGGTTTTCTCCCACTCCATAAAAACAATCTCAGTGATTGATTAAAACGCCACAAGTCGTTTTTATTTATCAAAAGGGGAAGCATCCTCAGAGTGTAAAGAATTTTAGGAATGATAAACATTTTAAAAAGAGCTATCTTACCCAATAGGGAGACCGGAAATGATGCCCACGATTTTAATTTATCTCTGCTATCCCCTAAAATTGTTGCAAAGTTGTCTTTGTACCAATCTGCTGTATTTGCAGAGATCTTCAACCCCAAATAATCCAAAGTTTTAGTTTCTATAAATTGATAAGATTGTGAATCTTCTGGATTCTCCTTAAGCCAAAGAATTTTAGATTTTGAAAAATTAGTTTTGTAGCCTGAAACCACACTATATTGGTCAAGCAACCTCACAATCGCATCAATTTGACTCTTTGGTTCCGCAACAAAAAGCAAAAGATCATCCACAAATAAAGCAGTTTTAAATTTTACCTGGCCTATATTAATTCCAATCAACAATTTTCTCAATCTAATAGCTAAAGGCTCCATTATCAAGTCAAACAATAAGGGAGACATCGGGCAGCCCTGACGAGTTCCTCTTGTTAATGAAAGGGAGGCTGACATACAATTATTAATCAATATAGAAGCTTTAATGTCTGAATAGACATTAATAATAAAATCTTTAAAAAAAAATACAAACCCAAATTTCTCCAATACCTGAATCAAGAAGGGCCACTCCACCCTGTCGAAGGCCTTCTCTGCATCCAAGGATAGCAGGAAGGCCTCAGGCAGGGCAGAGCGGTCACCCCCATATCGACAGACTACTTGTAAAATTTTCCTTATATTCATCTCTGAGGCTCTTCCAGTAATGAACCCTGCTTTGTCCTGATGAACAATCGCTGGTAATAAAGGCTTCAGCCTTTCAGCCAGTAACTTCATCAAGATTTTATAATCAAGGCCAAGCAAAGAAATAGGCCTATATGAAGTCATATCTGATGGATCCCTATTAGCCTTTGGCATTAAAATGATATTAGCCCTTTTAAAGCTTTCAGATGTCTTATATTTTGTTCTAAAGTATGTATTATAAAGATCAGTCAATACAGGGCCTACTTCTACTCGCATAATTTGATAAAACTCGAGGGGTAAATTGTCCAGGCCTGGAGTTTTCCCTTTAGCCATAGAGTTAATAGTTCTTTGAACTTCATTTTCTGTTATTGGTTGGTTTAGGGCTTCACAATCTTTTTCTGAAATTTTAGGAAAGTGGATCTCATCTAGAAATTTTTTAATATTTTCTGGATCTGGACACTGGGATGTGTATAGATCAGTGTAAAACTATGAAATAATTGCAAAATTTGATCTTGTTCTGTGTATATTGTATCCTTTAATTTTAACGCTGCCACTGGTTTCCTCCTAGTTTGCCTCTTAAACATTGAAGCCATAAATTTGCCAACTTTGTTGCCAAATTTTGAGAATCTGGCAGCATTTTTATATAAAAGTACCTGTGCCTCTCCCAAAAGAAATACCTCTCTTTCTTTCTTACACTGAAAATAATTGTCTGTATTTACCTTACACGGGTTTTCTAAAAAACGAATATATGCCTCCCTCACTTTATCTGAGAGAGCCTTATCTTTCCTAAGATTCTCTTTTTTTAATCTTGCCACATAGCTAGTAATTTCTGCTTTCAGATAAACTTTAGCAGTTTCCAAAAATAGCTGAACATGATCTCTACAATGATTGTTAAATATTTTGTAGTCTTCCCACGCTTTAGTTAAGAAAGTTTTAAATTTAGGAGAATCCCGTAAATATGTAGGAAAGAAGAAAGAATTAAATAAAAAATTCCTTTTCGCTGCAATAATTAAAGTAACCGGGGCATGATCCGACAAACTAAAGTCACCCATATTACATTTCTCAACTTTAGGAACCAGTAAATCAGAAATCAAAAAAAGATCTAGCCTTGAAAGTGTATTGTGTGTCTTAGAGCAACATGTATATTCTAGGCTATTAGGATTTAACAATCTCCATATATCAACTAGATTTAGCGAGTTATGGAGTAAGTTGAATATTTTTTTATCAAAATTCAGCTGAGAAGATTTATGTTTAACTTTAGTATTATTAACTCCCACTTTCCTTCTATTCAAATATGAATTTAGAGTAACATTAAAGTCCCCCAGCAATAAAATTTTAGCTTTAGGGAACTTAAACATTTTTTTTACTAGTAGGTTCCAAAATCTTTCATTAGGATTATTTGGGCCATAGATGTTAACTAACAAGTATTCTTCATTTTGAGTAGAAAATCTAATTAAGTATCTTCCCTCTAATTAAGTATTTAAAATGTTATACTCCAGTCTTGTATGGAATAGAACAATCACCCCTCTAGAGGATTTTATATAAGATGAGAAAAAGGATTCTCCCAACCACCTAGCTCTAATCTTTCTGTGTTCCTTGTCTAATAAGTGGGTTTCTTGTAAGCAAGCTATATCAAAGTCTCTTTTTCCTAAATAATTCATAACTGTCTTTCTTTTTATTTGAGAATGAATCCCCCCTACACTCCATGTTAAAATTTTAACCATTTAACCCGGAAAAACAGAAAAAGGAGAGAGGGGAGAGGAAAGGACCAAGAAGGGGAAGAGAGAGAGAGAAGAGGGAGGAAAAAAAAAAAAAATCATATATATGTGAAGTGCATAATAAAACCTTAAGCCACTGGGGGGGCGGAGCAAGCCACAGCACAGAGAGGACGTGTGCATACTGAGCTCCTGATATGAATGTTTTTCAAACTATTTATATCCTTGAAATATAAACTTTAATTTGCTTCTAAAGTACAGCCCTATGAAAACTATCACTGCAAATATAAGTTAACTTATTTTGGAAGCTGCACGGAAGATTTGTGATCTTTATTCCCACCAGCAGTGAGTTGATGACCCATCTTACCGGAGGCGGGAAATAACTTCTATACTAATACTCCCGACCTAGATACCAGTATCTTGTTCAGATATCTCCCTGCCTATAACCACCGTTTGGGTAGATTCTCAAGATTACCCCACACATCTGAAAGGTACCGGGAATACTACTAACTGAGAAGGACCAACGCATACCTCCACTCTCAGAGCTACTAATTGTTCCCGGGAAACTGGGACCGGTGAGATATACCTACCTTCTTCCATCTACTAATCCCTGCTGTCACTTCACGCTTGCAGTGCTCCGGAGGACGGGGACCCGCTCCGGAGCACTCACTTTGCTTGCGGCTGCCAACGAGAAGCCCCGATCTTGCGAGTGCGCTATAGCACAGCCAGGGGAAGCCCCAGACACTCACATCGGCTGCAGCTACACGTCTCCGTTTGTCCACACAGCTCTGGAGGGTCGGGGATCCGCTCCGGAGCTCCTATACAGAGGCCTGGCATAATCCCAAGGTGAGGCCTCCGGAAGATCCTAAGGTCCGAGGACTCAATCCGGCTCCCCAAGGTGAGTGAGTGTGCTATAAAGGAGAGGGTATCAGGCTCAGCTAGAACATGGAAATAGCGAGAGTATAGTACACCGGTGACTGTTCAGACTCAGAGGTGGGCAGTGGGGCCTACTTGCCTTCAATAGCGCTAGAGAGGCGCGAATCTACGCCATTTTGGAAATAACACATCTCTCCCATATATACACTCTGCACTGTATACCAGCACCCTAAAGTGAGCCCTTTAAAGACAAAACATATTTTACAGCATAAAATGCAGAGCTGTGTGAGGGTGTCATCCTAACTGACATAATACATGGGGGCCTAGTTATCAAGCCGTCAACCTCAAATACGCTGCGTATTCCGCAGCGTATTTGTGGCGAGTCTGATACGCCTTAGTTATCAAAGGCTCGAGACCGGCAAAAGTAGAATTTTGTGACGTAAGCTTCGATCCGCCGGACTCAGTCCGACACAGATCGATTCTTACGTCACTCCAGATGTTCCGCACACAAGTGCGGCACATTCTCACTACTTTTGCTAGCTATCAAAAAACTAGCAGGTACGCTCGGCACTTTTACGGCCCAGCGTACCTGGTTTTCAAAGCGCCAGCCTGGAGGCGGCGGATCCCATAGGAATCAATGGGAGTCTGACCATAGCGAAAGTACAAGTTCGCTGCTGACAGACATCCCATTGATTTCTATGGGAGCTGTCTACACCTAACACCCTAACATGTACCCCGAGTCTAAACACCACTAATCTGACCCCCCCTACACCGCCGCAACTAAATAAAGTTATTACCCCCTAAACTGCCGCTCCCGGAGCCCACCGCAAGCTACTCTATACATATTAACCCCTAAACCGCCGCTCCCGGAGCCCACCGCAACTATAATAAATGTATTAACCCCTATCCTGCCCCCCACTACGCCGCCGCCACTGTAATAAAATTATTAACCCCTAAACCTAACCCTAACCCTAACGCCCCCTAACTTAAATATTAATTAAATAAATCTAAATAAATTAACTCTTATTAACTAAATGAATCCTATTTAAAACTAAATACTTACCTTTAAAATAAACCCTAATATAGCTACAATATAAATAATAATTATATTCTAGCTATCTTAGGATTTATTTTTATTTTACAGGTACCTTTCAATTTATTTTAACCATGTACAATAACTATTAAATAGTTATTAACTATTTAATAGCTTACCTAGCTAAAATAAAGAGAAATGTACCTGTGAAATAAATCCTAACCTAAGTTACAATTACACCTAACACTACACTATACTTTAATAAATTATTCCTATTTAAAAATAAATACTTACCTGTAAAATAAACCCTAAGATAGCTACAATGTAATTAATAATTACATTGTAGCTATCTTAGGATTTATATTTATTTTACAGGTAACTTTGTATTTATTTTAGCTAGTTAGAATAGTTATTAAATAGTTATTAACTATTTAATAACTACCTAGCTAAAAGAAATACAAAATTACCTGTAAAATAAATCCTAACTTAAGTTACAATTAAACCTAATACTACACTATCATTAAATTAACTAAATAAACTACCTACAAAGAACTACAATGAAATACAATTACATAAACTAACTAAAGTACAAAAAATAAAAAAAGCTAAGTTACAAAAAATAAAAAATTAAGTTACAAACATGTTAAAAATATTACAACAATTTTAAGCTACTTACACCTAATCTAAGCCCCCTAATAAAATAACAAACCCCCCCAAAATAAAAAAAATCCCTACCCTATTCTAAATTACATAAATTTCAAAGCTCTTTTACCTTACCAGCCCTTAAAAGGGCCATTTGTGGGGGCATGCCCCAAAAAGTTCAGCTCTTTTGCCTGTAAAATAAAAATACAACCCCCCCCCCAACATTAAAACCCACCACCCACATACCCCTAATCTAACCCAAACCCCCCTTACAAAAACCTAACACTAATCCCCTGAAGATCATCCTACCTTGAGTCGTCTTCACTCAGCTGAGCCACCGATGGAACTGAAGAGGACATCCGGAGCGGAAGAAGTTAATCCTCCAAGCGGCGCTGAAGAAATCTTCCATCCGATGAAGTCATCATCCAGGCGGCGCTGAAGAAGTCTTCGATCCGGCCGATGTCATCTTCAAAGAGGCGCTGAAGAGGTCTTCTATCCGGGCGAAGTCATCTTCCAAGCCGGGTCTTGAATCTTCCTTCCGCCGACGCGGAACCACCTTCTTCACCGACGGACTACGACGAATGACGGCTCCTTTAAGGGACGTCATCCAAGATGGCGTCCCCTCAATTCCGATTGGCTGATAGGATTCTATCAGCCAATCGGAATTAAGGTAGGAAAATCTGATTGGCTGATGGAATCAGCCAATCAGATTCAAGTTCAATCCGATTGGCTGATCCAATCAGCCAATCAGATTGAGCTCGCATTCTATTGGCTGATCGGAACAGCCAATAGAATGCGAGCTCAATCTGATTGGCTGATTCCATCAGCCAATCAGATTTTCCTACCTTAATTCCGATTGGCTGATAGAATCCTATCAGCCAATCGGAATTGAGGGGACGCCATCTTGGATGACGTCCCTTAAAGGAGCCGTCATTCGTCGAAGTCCGTCGGTGAAGAAGGTGGTTCCGCGTCGGCGGAAGGAAGATTCAAGACCCGGCTTGGAAGATGACTTCGCCCGGATAGAAGACCTCTTCAGCGCCTCTTTGAAGATGACATCGGCCGGATCGAAGACTTCTTCAGCGCCGCCTGGATGATGACTTCATCGGATGGAAGATTTCTTCAGCGCCGCTTGGAGGATCACTTCTGCCGGTCCGGATGTCCTCTTCAGTTCCATCGGTGGCTCGGCTGAGTGAAGACGACTCAAGGTAGGATGATCTTCAGGGGATTAGTGTTAGGTTTTTGTAAGGGGGGTTTGGGTTAGATTAGGGGTATGTGGGTGGTGGGTTTTAATGTTGGGGGGGGGGTTGTATTTTTATTTTACAGGCAAAAGAGCTGAACTTTTTGGGGCATGCCCCCACAAATGGCCCTTTTAATGGCTGGTAAGGTAAAAGAGCTTTGAAATTTATGTAATTTAGAATAGGGTAGGGATTTTTTTTATTTTGGGGGGGTTTGTTATTTTATTAGGGGGCTTAGATTAGGTGTAAGTAGCTTAAAATTGTTGTAATATTTTTAACATGTTTGTAACTTAATTTTTTATTTTTTGTAACTTAGCTTTTTTTATTTTTTGTACTTTAGTTAGTTTATGTAATTGTATTTCATTGTAGTTCTTTGTAGGTAGTTTATTTAGTTAATTTAATGATAGTGTAGTATTAGGTTTAATTGTAACTTAAGTTAGGATTTATTTTACAGGTAATTTTGTATTTCTTTTAGCTAGGTAGTTATTAAATAGTTAATAACTATTTAATAACTATTCTAACTAGCTAAAATAAATACAAAGTTACCTGTAAAATAAAAATAAATCCTAAGATAGCTATAATATAATTATTAATTACATTGTAGCTATCTTAGGGTTTATTTTACAGGTAAGTATTTATTTTTAAATAGGAATAATTTATTAAAGTATAGTGTAGTGTTAGGTGTAATTGTAACTTAGGTTAGGATTTATTTCACAGGTACATTTCTCTTTATTTTAGCTAGGTAAGCTATTAAATAGTTAATAACTATTTAATAGTTATTGTACATGGTTAAAATAAATTGAAAGGTACCTGTAAAATAAAATAAATCCTAAGATAGCTAGAATATAATTATTATTTATATTGTAGCTATATTAGGGTTTATTTTAAAGGTAAGTATTTAGTTTTAAATAGGATTCATTTAGTTAATAAGAGTTAATTTATTTAGATTTATTTAATTAATATTTAAGTTAGGGGGGCGTTATGGTTAGGGTTAGACTTAGGTTTAGGGGTTAATCATTTTATTACAGTGGCGGCGGCGTAGTGGGGGGCAGGATAGGGGTTAATAAATTTATTATAGGTTGCGGCGGGTTCATGGAGCGGCGGTTTAGGGGTTAAACTATTTATTTAGTTGCGGAGAGGTGCGGGATCAGCAGGATAGGGGTTAATAATTTTATAATAGAGGGCGACGGTATAGGGGGGGCAGGATAGGGGTTACTAGGTATAATGTAGGTGGCAGCGGTGTCCGGGAGCGGCGGTTTAGGGGTTAATACATTTATAAGAGTTGCGGCGGGGTCTAGGAGCGGCGGTTTAGGGGGTAGTAACTTTATTTAGTTGCGGCAGGTTCCGGGGGGCGCCGGTATAGGGGGTAGAACAGTGTAGTTTAGTGTGAGTGCTTAGTGACAGGCTAGCAATAAAGCTGGGAAAAAGCCGAAGGGCAGCGAGATCGGATGAGTGATAACTGTCACAGTCCGCTGCTCATCGCCCCGCGGCTTTTTGACAGCTTTATTTGATAACTTAGGCGTATTTTTTCAGGTCCGCGGCGGCGAAGGTAGGCGAGCTTAGGCGGACGTATTGGGCCGGCGAAGCCAGAAAAGTAGACGGCTTGATAACTAGCCCCCAGTGACTTTGCAAAGATAGGGGATACAGTCACTCAATCAGGAGATCTGCAAAAACTCTCACAGAACTGAGCTTATAGCTGCACAGCCCTTCCTACACTATATCCATATCTATGTCATGGTGCATTTTCTACTTGTTGCCTGAGTGTTCTAACGCATGGACATCTGCAGCTTTCAACAAAAAGTAATCTCAATATAAGCACTTGTACAAGATATGAGGACACTAATCTTTAGAGTCACAAAGTTAAGATAAATAGGTTGCTGCGTCAATCTTATAATCCTCAGGCTTGCAACCTGAGCTGGAGTGTAATTTCATACAGTGTGCTGTTATTATATCTTTGTTTCCACAGGATTACAAAAGTCTATTCTGCTGCTTATACATTGAATCTAAATTTTAGTGGGCTTAACAAAGGTTACTAGCTAATTCTTTATTGGATTGGTATTTACCGTTTATCATAATTCAAACTGAATGCTTTTATACTGTAATATGTGTTAGCTGTAGGCTCTTTTTTGATATTTTCTCACAGGTACATTTTTTCCCATACCTACTGCTGCATAGTGAACAATTTAAGGACTTAATAGCAAGGTATCTTATCCACCCCTGCCCAATATCCCGCTGAGTTACACTGTCTGCTAATTCTCTCTGGCACCTCTCCCTTTCCGGTCCAGCCAGTCTGGGCTGGTCACTTCCCCTCTCCTTTTTCCCTTCTGTATAGTCGTATCCCACCACTCCCTGGGGTGCCAGTGACTCACGTACCTGCATTTATATGTTGAAATCGAAGGGTTCAATTACTATCTATTATTTGATGCTGTAACAAAATGTCATAAATATAGAAAATGTTATTGACCCCTGCTCCGCAGTCTAGCAATACATATCAGACCTAGTAAACTTTACTGTACGGTGCTTTATACTTTTCAGATTGTTTTCAGAGCGCTCTATAAGAGAAGGTTGGTGTTAACCTTTAACCTACAGGCATACCTAACAGTCTTAACACAATGCCCCACGGGCCCAGGCGTCAGGGGAAACCCTCCACTACCACTCAGAAGACTGTTTATGATCACTTTACTCAATCAGGAAAGGATTCTAACCCCGTCACCAACGAGGAGATGAGTGACCCTGAGTCGATCGATGCTGAATCTCATTCTAGTGTGCGCTCAGAAGCGCCATCACATCATTACATTACTAAGGCTACCCTACAGCATATGTTGGCCAGTCAAACGCGCTCTATTACCCAGGAAATTCAACGGTCTTCTGCGGAACTGAAAAAGGAAATCTCAGAGATTGGAGAAAGAGTTGAAGCACTAGAGCGGAAACAGGATGATCTAGCAGTAGACCAATCAAACCTGCTCACTTACTCTGAAACCCTAGCAGATCAGATGACTCAACTTGAATTTAAAATGGCAGACATCGAAGACAGATCTCGCAGAAATAATATCCGGTTTCGGGGTATCCCAGAAACCGTAGAAAATACTCATCTCCAACCCTATCTAAAGGAACTGTTTGCAGTACTAGTGGGCACCCCAGATGGACACACTGATACAATGGAGAGAGCCCATAGAGCTTTAAGATCACGACTTACTCCAGCCGACAAACCAAGAGATGTAATTGTCTGCTTTCACAGCTACATATATAAAGACAAACTTATGCAAGCAGCCTTCAAAAGACCGCCTATGCCAGAAAAATTTCAGGACGTTCAACTCTTGCCTGATCTTTCAACTCATACCCTACAGTACCGTAAAACCTTTCAACAAATTACCCTGACGCTCAGGAAGGCCAATATTAAATACAGGTGGGGCCACCCTACAAACCTAGTGGTCACCAGAAACAACCAGAGCCACACAATTAACTCCATACCTCAGGGTATGGCTCTCCTGACCACATGGGGCCTACACCAGGAACAGCCTCCACCGGTACAGCCAACCCACCCAAAGCTGAGAGCTTCGGCTCCCGAATGGACTATCAAAGAGCAGAGAGCCAAGAAACCTAAAACTAACCCACCGTAAAAACACGCCTGGTAACCTTTAACGGAACTTACCTAGACTTTATTTCACCTGGAAGTTTGACCTGTCTCCAACAGATCATAACTGAGACTGAGTTAAAGCTTGAAAAGTTTACTATTAGATAGTACATTTAAGTTATGTGTTAGACTGTTGTTTAAGGTTGTTGTCTTAATTTAAGTATTGCACATATGTAATAGCAAGTTAATTTACAATGATTACTGCGGAGCAGGGTCCATTCCAAAGACCTCTGCTTCTGTTAGCTTCTCGCCCCCCATCACAGGCAGCCCACACTAGGGCTCCACCATAGCGAACTATTTTCGCTAACTCTTCCTCACACTATCTGTTGCCTATTTCCCTCCCCCTATCCTCCCCACTCACACTAACTCTCAGTATTCAAAGATCTGACCTACTCTCCATACCTCTCTATGCCACCCCTTAAAATACTAACCCACAATGTACGAGGCCTGAACTCCCCACATAAGCGTAGCCTTTTGGCTAGATCACTCAAATTCCATAACCCGGACGTAGCATTCCTTCAGGAAACACATTGGTCGTCAGACAATCCTCCTTACACAATATCTAAAGACTACACTGTCCTCGAATATACCTCTTTTTCGAAAAAAGCTAAAGGTACGGCAATTTTAATCCATAAAAGAATAGCTTATGAACCAATCCAAGTCCTAAAAGACCCCCAATCTAGATTTCTCATTCTAACATGTAAGCTAGACCATACTGATCATACCTTAGTTTCTATCTATCTACCTAACTCACATCAGCCTAGATACCTCAAACAGATCCTACACACAGTTGACCGGATAAAAATAGGCAGAGTTTTACTAGCAGGGGACTTCAACATGACTTGGGACCCAGCACTAGACAGAAAGAGAACTGCCCGGACAAAACACATTACCCCTCCTGCTCAACTTTCCCAAAAGTTCAGACAAATAATTACCCACTTCTGTTACTTCGATGTATGGCGTTCACTTCATGCTAGAGAT
This sequence comes from Bombina bombina, assembly GCF_027579735.1. NCBI lineage: Eukaryota > Metazoa > Chordata > Amphibia > Anura > Bombinatoridae > Bombina > Bombina bombina. The sequence goes on from NW_026510936.1 coordinate 468,797, forward strand.
AGAGACTACACTCACTTCTCATTTCCTCATAAAACATACTCCAGACTCGATTATGTTTTTTGTTCAGCAGAAACCCTTGACCTAGTCAAACATTCTAACATCTCCCTATGCCCATGGTCTGATCATGACCTAGTCTCAGTAACTCTCCGCTCAGCGGAGCGACATACTGTGAAACCTTCTTGGCGCCTTCCGCATGACATCCTACAGGATGCTGCATTTAAGGAAACCTTGAGAAAAGACATAACCTTCTACTGCCAAACTAATGACAATAATCAGGTCAGAGACGACACATTATGGGGGGCGGCAAAGGCCACCTTTAGAGGTCTCATAATTAAAAAACAAGCTCACCTTAAAAAACTATCTGGCCTTCCCCTTTCCAAGTCTCATATTGAATTGCGCCGACTAGAACTCCTAAATAGGAGTACACCCTCAGATGATACCACAGCTCAAATTATACAGATCAAAAACCATATTAACCAACTAGAGCTAAAACGCACTCAGGCTAACTTATTTAAACTGAAACAGATTACTTACCATAAGAGTAACAAAGCAGATACACTACTAGCAAATAAACTCAAAAACAGAGCGAGTACCTCAAGAATTCACCAGATCCACTTTGAGAACCAGACACACCGCAAACCCTCAGACATCGGTACTTGTTTTGAGAAATTCTACTCAAACCTGTACAATCTAGAAAAAAATGCAAGCGACAAACTAACTCCTGTTGACAAAATACGCTCCTACCTTCACAGCCTAAATCTCCCCTCTTTGTCACCTGACGACCAAGAAACACTCTTATCCCCCTTCACCTCTAAGGAAATTAAACATGTAATAAAGTATCTAAAACCCTTTAAAACTCCGGGTCCAGATGGCTACTCAGCAGTCTTCTACAAAACATACATAAACGAACTAACCCCACTACTCTTAAGATTTTTTAATCACGCTAGAGAACAGGGTAGGTTTAGTCAGGAATTTTTGGAAGCAACGGTGATTACTATTCCTAAACCCCAAAAAGACCCATCCTTATGCTCCAATTACAGGCCAATCTCCTTGATTAATTTAGACATTAAAATTTATGCTAAACTATTTGCTACACGTATCTCTAAATTACTCCCGAACCTCATAAACTTAGACCAAGTAGGATTTATCCCTCACCGCGAGGGGCCAGACAATACTAGACGTCTCCTAAACATCTGCACCGAATCCACCAGACTAAACAGGCCATTCTCTGTTATCTCATTGGATGCAGAGAAGGCTTTTGACCGTGTTAGATGGTCCTACTTATGGGAAACTCTTAAAATTTTTGGTTTCCCAGATCAAATTATCAAAGCGATTCAGGCCCTTTATTCCACTCCCACAGCAGTAGTTAGAGGCCTAGGCTTTGCTTCACCCCCCTTCCCAATATCTAATGGCACCAGACAAGGGTGTCCACTCTCACCCCTACTCTTTGCCCTGGCAATCGAGCCACTAGCAGAACAAATCAGACAAGATAAAAAAATTGATGGCATTCGCCTACATGGCACAATTCACAAGATTGCACTCTTTGCAGACGACATTACTATATTCTCGTCAGACCCCCTATCTTCATTCCCGAGACTAATAGAAATCTTAAACTCCTTTGGAGACATGTCACTCTACAAATTAAATCTAGATAAAACAGAAATCTACACCTGGGGAATCCCACAGAACACAGTTGACACCATCAAGGTCCAATACAGAGTACACTGCGTCAATAACTTCATCTCCCACTTAGGTGTTAAGATATCGAACAATATCCCTCAGATGATCAAAGACAACTACCTGCCTCTCTTAACCGAACTGCGTACTTTGAAAGACAAATGGGACTATACTCACATCTCATGGATAGGTAGATTAACAGCCCTTAAGATGTCCTTCCTACCTAAAATTACTTATTTATTTAGATGTCTCCCTCTCCGTATCCCGGGATATCTCCTTCACCAATTTCAGAGTGAATTTACAAAATATATATGGCAGCACAAACCCCCCAGAGTGGCGCACAAAATCCTTCAAAGCCCCCTTAGTAGAGGAGGTATAGCCTCCCCATCAATAACTAGGTATTATGAAGGAGCCATGCTCACCCATATCTCACAATGGGGTGCTAAGGACTCCCCTAGTAAATGGAAAACCATAGAACAAGCCTCCCTCCCAAATCATATATTTCTGCCCGACTTAATTTGGATTCCGGCCCACCTAAGACGTGCCACAGACATTAGCAACAACATAATACGAGAATGCCTCGTCATGTGGGACAAGCTTAGACACTATCCACACATTGCCCCACATCCTTCGCCTATTACTCCCTTGACAGGTCTCCTAAGAGGCTTACCTGACTCTCATCCTTATGGCTGGACTAGACTTGGAATACAAACTGTAGCTGACCTTTGGGTTACTTCACCAACCCCGCGCTTCATGACACTCTCAGAAATAAAGGCAGACTCCAACTTACCCAGGTACATGACATACGAATACACAAGACTAAAGAGCTTTCTTACTAGCTGGGGATTCCAACCTGAGCTACACCGACCCCGTACACTCTGGGAAACGACTTGGCAACAAGGTAACAAATTACACAGACCTTTATCAATGCATTACACTTTAATAGGAAGCACAGACCCTGAGAACAAACTTCCTCACTTACTCACTTGGGAATCAGTCCTGAACCTGAATCTGAACCCACAAGTATGGCAACACGTAATTTCCCTCACTAAAAAAGCACTGCACTGTGTTACACTCTTTGAAACATATTATAAACTCTTAACGAACTGGTACCTCACCCCTGCGAGACTTAATAAAATGTTTGTCTCTGCCTCTCCCCTATGCTGGCGCAATTGTGGAAAAAAAGGAGACTCCCTACACATATGGTGGGAATGCCCCAAGTTAAAACCCTTATGGAGTACATGCTTCCGTACGCTAGGGAGATTAGGCATAACACTTCCTATAAACCCTTCTAATGCCCTCTTGCACATAGGCATCACTAAATTACCTAAGCACCAAGCATATCTAGCAATTTATTTGCTAACAGCTACTAAAGCGACAATAGCCAAAGCATGGAAAACTGTGACGCCCCCAAAATGGTCATGCATTCTAAACTATATGGCATATATTTACAATATGGAGAAACCTATCTTTTCCTCTATAAATAATTCAGACCTATTTGAATTAGTGTGGGCAGATTGGCAATCTAACCACACCACTACTTGGGCCCCGAACACTAGTGTAAACACACACTAGGCAACCCTCCCCAAGTACCATCCGCATATGAACCAAATCCTTGCCTCTAACAATTACCCTCCCTTTCCTCTTTCCCTAATCTTTCCCCCCCACCCTAATTAACCCACCCCACCTGACTTGAGCTATATTCCGTTCACTCTTTCATTTTAGGAACGCATTCTAACTTGACATATTTTTGAATGTTCCAATTTTTCTGTTCATACTGTCTGTAGGAGCCTACGTGCTCCAAGTTATTTAATATGTCACTGTTGTATCTGAGAAATCTTTACCAATAAAAACTTGAAATTTAAAAAAAAACAAAAAAAAAAAAAAAAAAACCTTAAGCCACTTATGACAGCTATACAATTTTAGCAAGTTCATATAACTCACGTTTTCTAATATGTACTTTACATAAAAATATTGAGCCCATTATTATTCAATAAGATAATGCACCTATGAAATATACATTTTCACTCTTAAAACCCATAATCTGTATAACAATTTTCCATATATTACCTATTCTCAATTGTTTCACACCTTATGTGAAGAGGAGAAAAAAAAAAAAACAACAACCCATATATCTGTGTAGTGCATAATAAAACCTTAAGCCACTTATAGTGACAGCTATACACTTTTAGCAAGTACATACAATTTCCGTTTTCTAATATGTGCTTTACAAAAAAATATTAAACCCGTTATTATACAAGAACATAGTGCACCTATGAGATATACATTTTTACTCTTAAAACCGTGATGGTGCATTTAATACATGTATCTAAAATTTCCTATTAAATACTTGTGCCTCACCTAGTGAAGTATTAAACCAATTAATATAAACAGCCATAATAAACCTGTGTAATATATATCTTTACCCTTAAGGACAATTGTGTACATATCTAAATTCATGTATCACAATATTCTTAATTGCTTCACACCTTAAAAAAAAATGTGCTTTACCTAGTGAAATATTAAACCAAGTAGAATAAGTAACAATAATAAACTTATTTGGCATGTATCTTTGTCGCTGAGAAAAAATATACAAAACCGTAGAAAAAAAAACAAAAAACAACATCTGTGTATAATAAAAACTTTTTCATGTGATACCTATATCAATCATATAACACATTTCTTTTCTTCCTTTCTCCTCCCAATCAGACATGTTATATTATATTATAGTACAAATACAGATTTATAAAATACAATATCCACCATATTGCTATACAAAAAAAAAACACATTACAAACCGAGAAAAATAAGAAAAACCAGCTAAAAACATCATACAAAACATAAACACAAATACATAAATACAAGAAGGAGGACTCTCATTAAACCTTTCACTTCTTTGATTCATTTTCCAAAAAAGTTGAAGCTGATTCAGGAGAATCAAAGAAAAAAAAGTCAGTGCCAGATTTTATCTTAAAGGGACAGTAAACCTTAAAAATAATGTTATATAATTCTGCACATAGTGCAGAATTATATAACATTATTTAGGTGCTATAGCCATAAAAGCATTTTTTACCGTTTAATTTGCTAAAATACGGCGCTTTTACAGACCCGCTCTCTGCTCTCTGCTGAGCGGGTCTGTTATTTTTAGTCAGCGCATCGGGCCAGCTGTATAGTCACAGCCCGGCCCGACCGCGCCATAAGACTAAGTGCAGCTCGCTCCTGTGACAGGAGCGAGCTGCACTTAGTGCTATGGCGCGGTCGGGCCGGGCTGTGACTATACAGCTGGCCCGATGTGCTGACTAAAAATAAAAGACCCGCTCAGCAGAGAGCGGGTCTGTAAAAGCGCCGTATTTTAGCAAATTAAACGGTAAAAAATGCTTTTATGGCTATAGCACCTAAATAATGTTATATAATTCTGCACTATGTGCAGAATTATATAACATTATTTTTAAGGTTTACTGTCCCTTTAAGTCTAGCTGGATATAACAAGGAAAAAAATCTATTTTCAGCCACTAAGCGAGAGCATATAGGCGAAAATTATTTTCTTTTCATTGAGGTATCGATAGAAAAGTCCTGGAAGAGCAGGATCTTTACTCCTTGGTACTGTAGAGACTGCTGTTTCCTGTAAACTCTCAGGATCTCACTTTTCCCTTGGAAATTTAAAAATGTCACTATAACTGGCCTTGGTCTCCTGGCGTTAGATGCTGGTTGTTCCCTCTCTCTTCCCATTCTGTGTATTCTTTCAGTTATGAAGATGCTTTCCCCTGGGTTTAATCCCAGTAGCTCAGGAATGATAGTCACAGTGATTACCTTATAAATGATAGTCACAGTGATTACTTTATAAATGACAGTCACAGTGATTACCTTATAAATGACAGTCACATTGATTACCTTATAAATGACAGTCACAGTGGCTACCCTACAAATGACAGTCACAGTGGTTATCTTATAAATGACAATCACAGTGGTTAACTTATAAGTGACAATCACAGTGGTTACCTTATAAATGACAGTCACAGTAGCTACCTTATAATTGACAGTCACAGTGGTTACCTTATAAATGACAGTCACAGTGATTACCTTATAAATGATAGTCACAGTGATTACTTTATAAATTACAGTCACAGTGGCTACCTTATAAATGACAGTCACAGTGATTACCTTATAAATGACAGTCACAGTAGCTACCTTATAATTGACAGTCACAATGGTTACCTTATAAATGATAGTCACAGTGATTACCTTATAAATGATAGTCACAGTGATTACTTTATAAATGACAGTCACAGTGGCTACCTTATAAATGACAGTCACAGTGATTACCTTATAAGTGACAACCACAGTGATTACCTTATAAATGACATTTACAGTGGTTACCTTATAAATGACAGTCACAGTGATTACCTTATAAATGACAGTTACAGTGGCTACCTTATAAATGACAGTCACATTGATTACCTTATAAATGACAGTCACAGTGGCTACCTTATAAATGACAGTCACAGTGGTTATCTTATAAATGACAATCACATTGGTTACCTTATAAGTGACAATCACAGTGGTTACCTTATAAATGACAGTCACAGTGGCTACCTTATAAATGACAGTCACAGTGATTACCTTATAAATGACAGTCACAGTGACTACCTTATAAATGACAGTCACAGTGATTACCTTATAAGTGACAGTCACAGTGATTACCTTATAAATGACACTCACAGTGGTTACCTTATAAGTGACAATCACAGTGATTACCTTATAAATGACATTTACAGTGGTTACCTTATAAATGACAGTCACAGTGATTACCTTATAAATGACAGTCACAGTGATTACCTTATAAATGACAGTCACAGTGACTACCTTATAAATGACAGTCACAGTGATTACCTTATAAGTGACAGTCAAAGTGATTACCTTATAAATGACACTCACAGTGGTTACCTTATAAGTGACAATCACAGTGATTACCTTATAAATGACATTTACAGTGGTTACCTTATAAATGACAGTCACAGTGATTACCTTATAAATGACAGTCACAGTGGCTACCTTATAAATGACAGTCACATTGATTACCTTATAAATGACAGTCACAGTGGCTACCTTATAAATGACAGTCACATTGATTACCTTATAAATGACAGTCACAGTGGCTACCTTATAAATGACAGTCACAGTGGTTATCTTATAAATGACAATCACATTGGTTACCTTATAAGTGACAATCACAGTGGTCACCTTATAAATGACAGTCACAGTGGCTACCTTATAAATGACAGTCACAGTGATTACCTTATAAATGACAGTCACAGTGACTACCTTATAAATGACAGTCACAGTGATTACCTTATAAGTGACAGTCACAGTGATTACCTTATAAATGACACTCACAGTGGTTACCTTATAAGTGACAATCACAGTGATTACCTTATAAATGACATTTACAGTGGTTACCTTATAAATGACAGTCACAGTGGCTACCTTATAAATGACAGTCACATTGATTACCTTATAAATGGCAATCACAGTGGCTACCTTATAAATGACAGTCACAGTGGTTACCTTATAAGTGACAATCACAGTGGTTACCTTATAAATGACAGTCACAGTGGCTACCTTATAAATGACAGTCACAGTGGTTACCTTATAAATGACAGTCACAGTGATTACCTTATAAATGACAGTCACAGTGGCTACCTTATAAATGACAGTCACAGTGATTACCTTATAAGTGACAGTCACAGTGATTACCTTATAAATGACACTCACAGTGGTTACTTTATAAGTGACAATCACAGTGATTACCTTATAAATGACATTTACAGTGGTTACCTTATAAATGACAGTCACAGTGATTACCTTATAAATGACAGTCACAGTGGCTACCTTATAAATGACAGTCACATTGATTACCTTATAAATGACAGTCACAGTGGCTACCTTATAAATGACAGTCACAGTGGTTATCTTATAAATGACAATCACATTGGTTACCTTATAAGTGACAATCACAGTGGTTACCTTATAAATGACAGTCACAGTGGCTACCTTATAAATGACAGTCACAGTGGTTACCTTATAAATGACAGTCACAGTGATTACCTTATAAATGACAGTCACAGTGACTACCTTATAAATGACAGTCACAGTGATTACCTTATAAGTGACAGTCACAGTGATTACCTTATAAATGACACTCACAGTGGTTACCTTATAAGTGACAATCACAGTGATTACCTTATAAATGACATTTACAGTGGTTACCTTATAAATGACAGTCACAGTGATTACCTTATAAATGACAGTCACAGTGGCTACCTTATAAATGACAGTCACATTGATTACCTTATAAATGGCAGTCACAGTGGCTACCTTATAAATGACAGTCACAGTGGTTACCTTATAAGTGACAATCACAGTGGTTACCTTATAAATGACAGTCACAGTGGCTACCTTATAAATGACAGTCACAGTGGTTACCTTATAAATGACAGTCACAGTGATTACCTTATAAATGACAGTCACAGTGGCTACCTTATAAATGACAGTCACAGTGATTACCTTATAAGTGACAGTCACAGTGGTTACCTTATAAATGACAGTCACAGTGATTACCTTATAAATGATAGTCACAGTGATTACCTTATAACTTACACTCACAGTGATTACCTTATAAGTGACAATCACAGTGATTACTTTATAAATGACAGTCACAGTGATTACCTTATAAATGATAGTCACAGTGATTACCTTATAAGTGACAATCACAGTGGTTACCTTATAAATGACAGTCACAGAGGTTACCATATAAATGATAGTCACAGTGATTACCTTATAAATGGCAGTCACAGTGGTTACCTTATAAATGACAGTCACAGTGATTACCTTATTAATGACAGTCACAGTGATTACCTTATAAGTGACAGTCACAGTGGTTACTTTATAAATGACAGTCACAGTGATTACTTTATAAATGACAGTCACAGTGATTACCTTATAAATGACAGTCACAGTGATTACTTTATAAATGACAGTCACAGTGATTACCTTATAAGTGGCATTCACAGTGATTACCTTATAAGTTACAGTCACAGTGATTACTTTATAAATGACAGTCACAGTAGTTACCTTATAAATGACAGTCACAGTGATTACTTTATAAATGACAGTCACAGTGATTACCTTATAAATGACAGTCACAGTGATTACTTTATAAATGACAGTCACAGTGATTACCTTATAAGTGGCAGTCACAGTGATTACCTTATAAGTTACAGTCACAGTGATTACTTTATAAATGACAGTCACAGTGGTTACTTTATAAATGACAGTCACAGTGATTACCTTATAAGTGACAGTCACAGTGGTTACTTTATAAATGACAGTCACAGTGATTACTTTATAAATGACAGTCACAGTGATTACCTTATAAATGACAGTCACAGTGATTACTTTATAAATGACAGTCACAGTGATTACCTTATAAATGAGTCACAGTGATTACCTTATAAATTACAGTCACAGTGGTTACCTTATAAATGACAGTCACAGGGGTTACCTTATAAATGACAGTCACAGTGATTACCTTATAAGTGGCAGTCACAGTGGTTACCTTATAAATGACAGTCACAGTGATTACCTTATAAGTGGCAGTCACAGGGGCTACCTTATAAATGACAGTCACAGTGATTACCTTATAAGTGGCAGTCACAGGGGCTACCTTATAAATGACAGTCACAGTGATTACCTTATAAATGACAGTCGCAGGGGCTACCTTATTAATGACAGTCACAGTGATTACCTTATAAGTGACAATCACAGGGGTTACCTTATAAGTGACAATCTGCATACACCATTGTGAATGAACATTAAAGGGACATTAAAAAACCCCATTTCTTTCTTTCATGATTGAGATAGAAAATACAATTTTAAACAACATTCCGAATTACTTCTATTATCTAATTATCTTCATTATTTAGATATATTTTGTTGAAGAAATAGCAATGTACATGGGTGAGCCAATCACAAAAAGCATTTGTGTGCAGGAACCAATCAGCAGCTACTAAGCATATCTCATACCTCCCAACATTTCAAAATTCAAAAGAGGGACACCCCCCCCCCCCCCCCCGCGGCAAAAAATTGAAATGTGGTGGGCGGGGCTTAAAAAATCATAAGACCAAAGTAATATAAATAAAATTCTAAATAAAGTCATAGATTTTAATACACTTAGGCAGCAAATCAAACACAAGCTCAAACCACTGGTATGGCTATGTGAGCTATGTATTTAATTATCCTTTGCAAAGACATTGCTAAATATTTTTATCTTAATTGGACATTTAATAATAAATTCTTTAAAACTGCTCTCTGCATTCCCCATTAATATTCTAGATTCTGGCCTTTAAAGTCAGCAAAAATGCACAGTAGCACACTACATAGCATACACTTACACATGCAGATACACACACACACACTACATAGTATACACTTACACATGCAGATACACACACACACACACACACTACATAGCATACACTTACACATGCAGATACACACACTACATAGCATACACTTATACATGCAGATACACACACACTACATAGCATACACTTATACATGCAGATACACACACACTACATAGCATACACTTACACATGCAGATACACACACACTACATAGCATACACTTATACATGCAGATACACACACACTACATAGCATACACTTATACATGCAGATACACACACACTACATAGCATACACTTACAAATGAAGATACACACTACATAGCATACACTTACACATGAAGATACACACACACTACATAGCATACACTTACACATACAGATACACACACTACATAGTATACACTTATACATGCAGATGCACACACACATTACATAGCATACACTTATACAGGCAGATACACAGACACTACATAGTATACACTTATACATGCAGACACACACACACTACATAGCATAACAGATACACACACACAGTTATGGATACAGATAGACACACGCACTACATTCATTGTATAGGGTCCTGGGGTTGGCAAGCACATTAGCTGGCAGTCTGCGGCTACCACTGTTCGTTACCCTGGTATTAGCACTGCTCATTGTATAAAACTGAAGGCATGCTAGTATTATCCCCAGGGGTTAGACATCATCACTACCAGAGGTAGGTTAGAGAGGTCACCATTACCCGTGGTCAGAGTGTATACAGCCTTCTTACTCCTGCTTAACCCACACACCATTCCTTTTCCACAGGGAAACAAGTATCTAACCCTGTGAAAGCAAAGCCAGCTGCTTCTGAGTATGGGCCCAACAGAATTTAAAAAAAAAAAAAAAAAAAAAAAAAATTTTTTTTTTTTTTTTTTTTTTAAAATGCCTGGGGCAAATCGGGACAGATGGCTAGCAACTCGGGACAGAGGGACAGACCCCTAAAATCGGGACTGTCCCGCGAAAATCGGGACAGTTGGGGGGTATGATATCTAGATATGCTTTTCAGCAAATAATATCAAGATAATTAAGCAAATTAGATAATAGAAGTAAATTAGAAAGTTGTTTAAAATTGCATGCTCTTTCTAAATCGTGAAAGAAAAAAATTGGGTTTCATGTCCCTTTAAGAACAAGAAAGCTGCAAAATGTTTCGTTTTCAGATTCAGAATAATTGTCTATAGGTTGTTCGTTACATTAAAGTTGATTAAAAAAAAAAAGAAAAAAAAAGCTTTGAGTGGAGGTCACATGTTTCCTGTCTAGAGTCAGTGGAGGTCACATGATTCCTGTCTAGGGTGGAGGTCACATGTTTCCTGTCTAGAGCCAGTGGAGGTCACATGATTCCTGTCTAGGGTGGAGGTCACATGATTCCTGTCTAGGGTGGAGGTCACATGATTCCTGTCTAGGGTGGAGGTCACATGATTCCTGTCTAGGGTGGAGGTCACATGTTTCCTGTCTAGAGTCAGTGGAGATCACATGTTTCCTGTCTAGAGTGGAGCTCCAGTCTGCAGCTAGACCCTTCTCCTGTGACACAAACAGGAAGAGACAGGCGGAGACTGCGGGAGAGAGTGACCCCCAGCACAGTGAGACAGTCTGACACCGAGACCACAGCTGTAGGTATCTAGAGACCTCCAATGTCGCAGGCATTTGCACCAGGGATATGTGTGTATGTCTGCATGTGCATCAGTAATGTGTGTGACACCCCTAATCTGACAATAACAGACAGCTGTGTGTGTGACACCCCTAATCTGACAATAACAGACAGCTGTGTGTGTGTGACACCCCTAATCTGACAATAACAGACAGCTGTGTGTGTGACACCCCTAATCTGACAATAACAGACAGCTGTGTGTGTGACACCCCTAATCTGACAATAACAGACAGCTGTGTGTGTGTGACACCCCTAATCTGACAATAACAGACAGCTGTGTGTGTGTGACACCCCTAATCTGACAATAACAGACAGCTGTGTGTGTGTGACACCGCTAATCTGACAATAACAGACAGCTGTGTGTGTGACACCCCTAATCTGACAATAACAGACAGCTGTGTGTGTGACACCCCTAATCTGACAATAACAGACAGCTGTGTGTGTGACACCCCTAATCTGACAATAACAGACAGCTGTGTGTGTGTGACACCCCTAATCTGACAATAACAGACAGCTGTGTGTGTGTGACACCCCTAATCTGACAATAACAGACAGCTGTGTGTGTGTGACACCCCTAATCTGACAATAACAGACAGCTGTGTGTGTGTGACACCCCTAATCTGACAATAACAGACAGCTGTGTGTGTGTGACACCCCTAATCTGACAATAACAGACAGCTGTGTGTGTGAGACACCCCTAATCTGACAATAACAGACAGCTGTGTGTGTGACACCCCTAATCTGACAATAACAGACAGCTGTGTGTGTGTGACACCCCTAATCTGACAATAACAGACAGCTGTGTGTGTGAGACACCCCTAATCTGACAATAACAGACAGCTGTGTGTGTGACACCCCTAATCTGACAATAACAGACAGCTGTGTGTGTGAGAGACCCCTAATCTGACAATAACAGACAGCTGTGTGTGTGACACCCCTAATCTGACAATAACAGACAGCTGTGTGTGTGTGACACCCCTAATCTGACAATAACAGACAGCTGTGTGTGTGTGACACCCCTAATCTGACAATAACAGACAGCTGTGTGTGTGTGTGACACCCCTAATCTGACAATAACAGACAGCTGTGTGTGTGTGTGACACCCCTAATCTGACAATAACAGACAGCTGTGTGTGTGACACCCCTAATCTGACAATAACAGACAGCTGTGTGTGTGACACCCCTAATCTGACAATAACAGACAGCTGTGTGTGTGACACCCCTAATCTGACAATAACAGACAGCTGTGTGTGTGACACCCCTAATCTGACAATAACAGACAGCTGTGTGTGTGACACCCCTAATCTGACAATAACAGACAGCTGTGTGTGTGTGTGACACCCCTAATCTGACAATAACAGACAGCTGTGTGTGGTGTGACACCCCTAATCTGACAATAACAGACAGCTGTGTGTGTGTGACACCCCTAATCTGACAATAACAGACAGCTGTGTGTGTGTGACACCCCCTAATCTGACAATAACAGACAGCTGTGTGTGTGAGACACCCCTAATCTGACAATAACAGACAGCTGTGTGTGTGTGACACCCCTAATCTGACAATAACAGACAGCTGTGTGTGTGACACCCCTAATCTGACAATAACAGACAGCTGTGTGTGTGACACCCCTAATCTGACAATAACAGACAGCTGTGTGTGTGACACCCCTAATCTGACAATAACAGACAGCTGTGTGTGTGTGACACCCCTAATCTGACAATAACAGACAGCTGTGTGTGTGTGACACCCCTAATCTGACAATAACAGACAGCTGTGTGTGTGTGACACCCCTAATCTGACAATAACAGACAGCTGTGTGTGTGACACCCCTAATCTGACAATAACAGACAGCTGTGTGTGTGTGACACCCCTAATCTGACAATAACAGACAGCTGTGTGTGTGACACCCCTAATCTGACAATAACAGACAGCTGTGTGTGTGACACCCCTAATCTGACAATAACAGACAGCTGTGTGTGTGTGACACCCCTAATCTGACAATAACAGACAGCTGTGTGTGTGTGACACCCCTAATCTGACAATAACAGACAGCTGTGTGTGTGTGACACCCCTAATCTGACAATAACAGACAGCTGTGTGTGTGACACCCCTAATCTGACAATAACAGACAGCTGTGTGTGTGTGACACCCCTAATCTGACAATAACAGACAGCTGTGTGTGTGACACCCCTAATCTGACAATAACAGACAGCTGTGTGTGTGTGACACCCCTAATCTGACAATAACAGACAGCTGTGTGTGAGACACCCCTAATCTGACAATAACAGACAGCTGTGTGTGTGACACCCCTAATCTGACAATAACAGGCTGCTGTGTGTGACACCCCTAATCTGACAACAGATAGCTGTGTGTGTGTGTGACACCCCTAATCTGACAATAACAGACAGCTGTGTGTGTGTGTGACACCCCTAATCTGACAATAACAGACAGCTGTGTGTGTGTGTGACACCCCTAATCTGACAATAACAGACAGCTGTGTGTGTGTGACACCCCTAATCTGACAATAACAGACAGCTGTGTGTGTGTGACACCCCTAATCTGACAATAACAGACAGCTGTGTGTGTGTGACACCCCTAATCTGACAATAACAGACAGCTGTGTGTGAGACACCCATAATCTGACAATAACAGACAGCTGTGTGTGTGTGACACCCCTAATCTGACAATAACAGACAGCTGTGTGTGTGTGACACCCCTAATCTGACAATAACAGACAGCTGTGTGTGAGACACCCATAATCTGACAATAACAGACAGCTGTGTGTGTGAGACACCCCTAATCTGACAATAAGACAGCTGTGTGTGTGACACCCCTTATCTGAGAATAACAGACAGCTGTGTGTGACACCCCTAATCTGACAATAACAGACAGCTGTGTGTGTGTGACACCCCTAATCTGACAATAACAGACAGCTGTGTGTGTGACACCCCTAATCTGACAATAACAGACAGCTGCGTGTGTGAGACACCCCTAATCTGACAATAACAGACAGCTGTGTGTGTGACACCCCTAATCTGACAATAACAGACAGCTGCGTGTGTGAGACACCCCTAATCTGACAATAACAGACAGCTGCGTGTGTGAGACACCCCTAATCTGACAATAACAGACAGCTGTGTGTGTGAGACACCCCTAATCTGACAATAACAGACAGCTGTGTGTGTGTGGCACCCCTAATCTGACAATAACAGACAGATGTGTGTGTGTGGCACCCCTAATCTGACAATAACAGACAGCTGTGTGTGTGGCACCCCTAATCTGACAATAACAGACAGCTGTGTGTGTGACACCACTAATCTGACAATAACAGACAGCTGTGTGTGTGTGTGACACCCCTAACCTGACAATAGCAGACTGCTGTGTGTGACACCCCTAATCTGACGACAAAACAGCTGTGTGTGTGACACCCCTAATCTGACAATAACAGACAGCTGTGTGTGTGAGAGACCCCTAATCTGACAATAACAGACAGCTGTGTGTGTGAGAGACCCTTAATCTGACAATAACAGACAGCTGTGTGTGTGTGGCACCCCTAATCTGACAATAACAGACAGCTGTGTGTGTGAGACACCCCTAATCTGACAATAACAGACAGCTGTGTGTGTGAGACACCCCTAATCTGACAATAACAGACAGCTGTGTGTGTGAGACACCCCTAATCTGACAATAACAGACAGCTGTGTGTGTGAGAGACCCCTAATCTGACAATAACAGACAGCTGTGTGTGTGTGGCACCCCTAATCTGACAATAACAGACAGCTGTGTGTGTGTGGCACCCCTAATCTTACAATAACAGACAGCTGTGTGTGTGAGACCCCTAATCTGACAATAACAGACAGCTGTGTGTGTGAGACCCCTAATCTGACAATAACAGACAGCTGTGTGTGACACCCCTAATCTGACAATAACAGACAGCTGTGTGTGACACCCCTAATCTGACAATAACAGACAGCTGTGTGTGTGTGACACCCCTAATCTGACAATAACAGACAGATGTGTGTGTGACACCCCTAATCTGACAATAACAGACAGCTGTGTGTGTGTGACACCCCAATCTGACAATAACAGACTGCTGTGTGTGTGACACCCCTCATCTGACAATAACAGACAGCTGTGTGTGTGAGAGACACCTAATCTGACAATAACAGACAGCTGTGTGTGTGTGTGGCACCCCTAATCTGACAATAACAGACAGCTGTGTGTGACACCCCTAATCTGACAATAACAGACAGCTGTGTGTGACACCCCTAATCTGACAATAACAGACAGCTGTGTGTGTGACACCCCTAATCTGACAATAACAGACAGCTGTGTGTGTGTGACACCCCTAATCTGACAATAACAGACAGCTGTGTGTGTGTGACACCCCTAATCTGACAATAACAGACAGCTGTGTGTGTGACACCCCTAATCTGACAATAACAGACAGCTGTGTGTGTGACACCCCTAACCTGACAATAACAGGCTGCTGTGTGTGACACCCCTAATCTGACAACAGATAGCTGTGTGTGTGTGTGTGACACCCCTAATCTGACAATAACAGACAGTTGTGTGTGTCTGACACCCCTAATCTGACAATAACAGACAGTTGTGTGTGTGACACCCCTAATCGGACAATAACAGACAGCTGTGTGTGTGAGACACCTGAATATGTGAGACTCTGATAAATACCCATCCTCCTCACCCTCCTGTATGTGACTGTCACCTCCCTAGTGTATGGTAAAAAATGTGCTGGTATTTGAGACAGGCTCCCTACATGAGAAGATGCGGTTTGTGTGCACGAGCCCCGCATATAATATAAGTTGTTACCTGTCAGTGCAGGCAATGCCACAGTGATGTCTGTGTATTATGTGATTCTAGGGTATCGTGATGGCGATGCGTGGATTGGTAGATACGGAATGTGGGGGGTCAAACCCCCTCATGCAACTGACCGGTCACTTTACTCAGGACAAAGGTCTGCGGCAGGAGGGGATTCAGCATATAGCGTGGACTCCAGGTGCCAGCACGGTGAGTCCCTGTCTGTGTGTCACCTTCATGGCTGGATTTGATTTAAAGGGACAGTCAAGTCGAAAAAAAACTTTCATGATTTAAATAGGGCATGTAATTTTAAACAATTTTCCAATTTACTTTTATCACCAATTTTGCTTTGTTCTCTTGGTATTCTTAGTTGAAAGCTAAACCTAGGAGGTTCATATGCTAATTTCTTAGACCTTGAAGACCGCCTCTAATCTAAATGCATTTTGAGTTTTTCACCACTAGAGGACATTAGTTTGTGTTTCATATAGATAAAATTGAGCTCATGCACATTAATTTACCATGGAGTCAGCTCTGATTGGCTAAAATGCAAGTCTGTCAAAAGAACTGAAATAAGGGGGCAGTCTGCTGAGGCTTAGATGCAAGGTAATCACAGAGGTAAAATGTGTATTATTGTAACTGTGCTGGTTATTCAAAACTGGGGAATTTGTAATTAAGGGATTATCTATCTTTTAAAACGACAAACATTCTGGTGTTGACTGTCCCTTTAAATCACTAGTCAGTAAGACCAGTTTAAATCGATTTAAATTATGGTTTTCATTTTTAGAATATTATCTTTTCAGCTGTTTTTTTCCGGTTATATCAGACCATTACTGATTTGGTTATATTTCATTATACTGTATATGCAGATATATCATTAGATAAACATAGGTAGATCATTAGATAAACATAGATCATTAGATATACATAGATAGACCATTAGAGATACATAGATAGATAGATCATTAGATATCATTAGATATACCTAGATGGATCATTAGATATACCTAGATGGATCATTAGATATACCTAGATGGATCATTAGATATACCTAGATGGATCTTTAGATATACCTAGATGGATCATTAGATATACCTAGATGGATCATTAGATATACCTAGATGGATCTTTAGATATACCTAGATGGATCATTAGATATACCTAGATGGATCATTAGATATACATAAATCATTAGATATACCTAGATGGATCATTAGATATACATAAATCATTAGATATACCTAGATGGATCATTAGATATACATTTTAGGTATAGACCGATATATCGGAAGGGCCGATTATTAGGGCTGATATTTGGAATTTCTGAAATATCGTATCGGTCAGAAACTTACCGATATGGAGCAAATCAAAAGAAATTTAGATTTGTGTACTTCAGGGAAACTATGTAGTTTTAAGTGACACAAATCATCTATAGCACATATAAGCTGGGCATAGTATCTAATAATAAATAGCACTGATAACAGAGTCTAAGCCCAGGTGTTCCTGGGAGCTCAGTTACCAACTACCATACCACCAATGGCAGTCTGTAGATGGAACGGCATAAACAAACGCATATGATTTGTGAAATGGAAAATGTGATCTTTAAGTGGCACTTAAAGGGACAGTTTCCCTGAGGTACACAGAGCTAAATTACTTTTGATTTGCTCATAGGGGTCAGCAATACATAAAATCAATGTGCTTGCTAATTGCTGTCACAAATAAAACATTATTTGTTGCATTCTGATAAATTTTACACATTTGCTTTTGCTAAACATTACGATTTTTTAATTTTAAATTATTTTATTTTCCCATTTCATGGGCATAGAAAAAAACATTAAAAAAATGATAGTTCAGGCACATCAATTAAAGGGACACTGAACCCAAATGTTTTCTTTCATGATTCAGATAGAGCAGCAGTTTTAAGCAACCTTGTAATTTACTCCTATTATCAATTTTTCTTTGTTCTCTTGCTATCTTTATTTGAAAAAGAAGGCTTCTAAGCTTTTTTTTTTTTTTGCTTTAGAATTCTGGACAGCACTTTTTCATTGGTGGATGAATTTATTCACCAATCAGCAAGAACAACCCAGATTGTTCACCAAAAATGGGCCGGCATCTAAACTTACATTCTTGCATTTCAAATAAAGATACCAAGAGAATAAAGAAAATTTGATAATAGGAGTAAATTAGAAAGTTGCTTAAAATTGCATGCTCTATCTCAATCACAAAAGAAAACATTTGGGTTCAGTCAGTGTCCCTTTAAATGTCCACAACAACAAACCTTGAGTAGAATGCTATGCAGTATAGGAGACTAGTATCAATATTCTCTAGCAGTGGATAGCAATGCTCTGACCATTAGGTGGCGCTGTTACACATGTATAAAACTTATAGTCCACTCCTCAGTACCAGGGAAGGTATTTGCAATACAGTAAATATATGAGCATATTAAACATTAAAGCAAATAAATAAATCTAGCATTGACATTCTAGCATGTCCTTTTCTTTCTCTGTCAAGTGGCAGTGTGTGTGTATATGTATATGTATGTATATATATATATATATATATATATATATATATATATATATATATATATATATATATATATATATATATATATATATATATGTTTACTTTTAACCCTTATCTTTAAAGTGTACCAAGTGAGGGTGTTTTTAGTGAAGGGGCAGCAATATATGAAAAAAACAGAAGCTGTTTAACAGGAGAACATGCTGAAATGTTTTGCTTTCTGCACTATGTTTTTCTACTTATCAGGGAGTACTGAAGAAATCGTGTAGCGTTTAGCTTTGCAGTAGTGACTTAAATTTAATTTTATATCAGTGTGCAGTTTAAAGCGATTTATGCCATTTTTCTATGTTTTGGGAATCCATTTAATAAGTTAATTTTCAAGCACTTTATTTTTCCCAGTTGTTTACTTTTAATGTTTAAAATTTTAATAAGCATGTTCAGTTTATACCAGATTTGTGCAGAAATTGTGTTATTTCAAAACTTTAAATGTGCAGAATATCAGCCCCTGTTATCAGCCTGATATCACTAGATATACTGTACATAGATAGATCATTAGACAATAGATATGTTCCGGTACACGGTGAAAACTACAGGTCGTGGCAGTAAAGTAAAGACAACTGCTTCCTATACGGGCCCGAAGTGCCGTAGCAGACAGCGGATCAGGCCAAAAGCTTACAAGTGGAGGCACAGAATTGCAGGCACTACTCGGTTAGAGTTGAAGTTAAAAATGTCATTTATTGGTACAAATTAAAAAATGGAGTGTTCCCAGACAGAGGACGATTATTTTGTGTATGTCCTCTGTCTGGGAACACTCCATTTTTTAATTTGTACCAATAAATGACATTTTTAACTTCAACTCTAACCGAGTAGTGCCTGCAATTCTGTGCCTCCAATAGACAGATCATTAGATATACATAGATGGATCATTAGATATACATAGATGGATCATTAGATATACATAGATGGATCATTAGATATACATAGATGGATCATTAGATATACATAGATAGATCATTAGATATACATAGATCATTAGAGATCATTAGATATACATAGATCATTAGATAGATATACATAGATGGATCATTCGATATACATGGATCATTCGATAGATATACATAGATGGATCATTAGATATCATTATATATACATAGATCATTAGGTATACATAGATACATTATTAGATATCATTAGATATAGATAGATCATTAGATATACATAGATCATTAAATATACATACATAGATCATTAGATATACATAGATCATTAGCAATACATAGATCATTAGATATCATTAGATATACATAGATCATTAGATATACATAGATCATTGGATAGATATACATAGATGGTGTCACGGATACTGGGCTGCAGGGGCTGAACCCTTGCCCCCCCCCCATGGCCTCACCCCAGCTGTTCCTCGGCCGTTTTGGGCTCCTCAGAGCAACCACCATCTCTGGAGACTCTTTGCTTGCTTTGTGTTGGCTTGTTTTTGTGTTCAGAGAAGAGTTGGTTTATGACCAGGAAAACCCTCCTAGGCTGGCCGGGCTCCTGGAACTCCCGGTCGGCAGCCTCACAACGGACACCCGCCTAACCCCTCTCAGGCTGGCCGGACTCCTGGAACTCCCGGTCGGCCACAGGACAGCAGAACATCCGCTAAATTTACCCCTGGTCGCTCCAGCAGCTATTTGCCCCAGAGCTCCGCTCTTTTGGGGATTGGTAGCCCCTAGGGAGGACAAGAGCTGGGGTAATTATCGGAGGGGAGCTCCTTTGGGTACTGGGGGTTTTGGACACCCCTAACCCCATAACTTCAATGGACTGTAACTCCAGTTCCCGGTAACGAATCCACCGGGATCACCCTAAAACCGCTACCCCTGTGTCCTGGGATTCTGTGTGACTGTGGCTGCTATGGAGGTGCAGGTCAGTCTGGAGGGGCGGGAAAATTGTGGGATTGTCCTTTGTGTTCTCAAGATGAGCTGTGTGTATAAAAGGAGTGTATGTTTTACAATAAAATCAGTTCTTATTTTCACCTGAATGCTAGTCTGTCTAGTCATTTAGGTGGGCTCCAGCTAGAATCACTTTCCTGGGCTACATAGCCACTTGTTCAAGGCAGAGGAAGGACCCGGTTGGCGGTGCTACCCAGTTGGGGCAGCGGGAAGTCCGTCACATTGGTTGGCAGCGGTGGGATGCTTCCGTCTACCTGGAACGTCCAAACCACCAACTGAAGATCTTGCCGGATGGAGCAGTACCATGGGCTCCGGAAGGAAGAATTGAGAACATTGCTGCAGACTATAAGGAAAATCGCCGGCAACAAGACAAAGGCAGTGCTCGTAGCCGAACTGATGGAGGACGATCGGGCTAGCGAACAGGCTGGTGGGTTGGACAGCGACCAAAGCGGAGGACAGCCCAGTACAGCCTCCACTCAAGGGACTACAACATCCGACAAGCAGCGGCAGGTACAGTGGCAACTGGCTCTCTATGGACCTAACCCCCCTGAGGAGATCATTACTCGGATAGTGACTGACGCCAACAAGATACACATGTTGGAGCTTCAGAAGTCTATAGGGGGTTCATGCCGGACAGCCCCCCGGCCAGCAACCCGCTCCGCTCCTGCCCCAGCTCGAACCCCAACGTTATTTCTGCAGCCACAGACCCGGCCGCCCCCTGTTTACCCGGCTGGGAGCAGCCATCTCCGGGGGTGTTATGGGTGTGGACACCCCGGACATGTTATACGGGACTGCCCCGCCAGACAACGAAATCCCCCTGCCCAGCCGCCAAGGAACCCTGCCTCAACCTCGTGGGGGTCTCCTCAAGCCCGCACCTATCAGGCCGCTGCCCATTGTGCCCATACAGCGAGCTCCGATCCCTATGCTGAGTAGACAGGAGAAGAAGTGGGTGTCTTGCACCATGTCGACTCAATGGACCAAGACAACTGACAACAACACCGGTAAGTTGTCTGGGTCAACGGGCAGGCGGCTCAAGGAATGAGAGATATGGGGGCTACCGTTTCTTTGATCCAACCTCACCTCGTTCCCCCCTCCGGCTGCACTGGGCGCACCCTTGCTGTGGGGGTAGCGGGAGGTGAGGTCCTCAGGATTCCTACAGCCTGGGTCCATTTGAACTGGAAAACAGACTCCCGCAATGTAGAAGTGGGGGTTATGCACCACATCCCTGCCGAGGTCCTGTTGGGAAACGACCTCGACCACCTTGTGCCCGCCTATGTGGGGGATGCCTCTCCGGATACCTGCCCAGTGACTACCCGTCAGCAGGCCAGATGCCCAGCCAACTCACTAACTCTGGGGACCCAGGTAAGACCTACCACCCCGACACCTACCTTTCCCCGACTGCCCGTCCCCACTAACCCAGAACTTACTGACACCCCCTCCTGGGCAACCCCCTCTGACTTCGCAAAAGAAACCTTGAGTGACCCGACCCTAGCCCCTTACCGAGACCGAGTAAGTGCTGACCCCCAGGGCCCCGGAGATGAACAATTCCAGTGGAAGGGAGAGCTACTGTACCGGATCTCCAAGAGGAGAAAAGGACCGGTGCCCAAACTCCAGCTGGTCGTACCGAAGACGTTTCAGTCCAACCTACTGAACATAGGGCATGACATCCCCTTCGCTGGCCACTTAGGAAAGAAAAGGACCCACCACCGCTTGACTCAAACCTTCTTCTGGCCAAGCATTACAGCCGATATTAAGGAATACTGTAAATCCTGTGAGGTTTGCCAGAAGGTAGGAAAGACGGGTGACCATAAGAAAGCCCCCCTCCATCCACTGCCCATTATTGAGGAACCCTTCAGCTGAGTGGCAGTAGACATTGTGGGGCCATTAGCTCAGCCCAGCCCCTCAGGGAAGAAATACATCCTTACAGTGGTGGACTATGCCACCCGATACCCCGAGGCAATCCCCTTGGCCAATATCACGGCGGAGACCATAGCAGATGCGATGCTCCGGATATTCACCAGGGTAGGCTTCCCTCGGGAAGTGGTTTCCGATCAGGTAACGCAGTTCACTGCGGAAATCACTCAACAACTTTGGGAGTTGTGAGGGATTAAACCCCTGCACAGCGCCCCTTACCATCTCCAGACGAATGGGCTGTGTGAGAGGTTTAACGGGACCCTAAAGCAACTGCTTCGGAACGTTCTCGGCCACTCACAAGGACTGGGAGAGATTCCTGCCGCACCTCCTCTTTGCATATCGAGAGGTACCTCAGGAATCCACCGTTTTTTTCCCCCTTTGAACTTCTATATGGTCGAAAGGTTAGGGGCCCGCTAGATTTGGTACAAGCCCACTGGGAGGGAGACACCGGGGGGGAAGAGCACTCTGTTGTGGAGTACGTACTCCAGCTCAGAGACCGACTGAAGGACCTAGCTACCCAGGTATGCGAGAACCTTCAAGCCTCTCAGCACAGGCAGAAGCGATGGTACGATCGCAATGCCTGTACCCAAACCCTGATCGTGGGACAGAAGGTCCTCGCTCTGAAGCCTGTCAAAACCGACAAGCTACAGGCCTCTTGGCAAGGACCTTACCGGGTTGTGGAACAACTGAACAACACCACATACCTGGTAGCGAAGTGTTCAGATTAAAGAATCCGTCTGACCTTTCATGTGAACATGTTAAAGGCATACATAGAGAGACCCAGAGATGTGGCCGCTATCTGTGCGCCGGCAGTGGAGGACTCTGAAAGTCTTCCAATGCCGGAGCTTCCCGGACCTACTGACACCCCCCAGGGGGTGGATGACATATCCCTAGACAATAGGTTAGAGCCCGGTCAGAAAAGGCAGATCCGGCGACTCTTGGAACAAAGAAGTGACATGCTCTCTACTGTCCCTGGGTTTACCACCACAGCCATCCACCGGGTGGGGACCCCGGGAAAGACCCGTCTGCGACAGGCCACCTATAGGGTCCCAGAGGCCGTCAGGGACAGTATGCACCGGGAGCTCCGGGGAATGTTGGACCTCGGTGTTATTGAACCGTCCAACAGTCTGTGGGCCTCCCTGGTAGTGTTAGTACCCAAGAATGACGGAACTACCCGGTTCTGCGTTGACTACCATAGACTCAACGACAGAACCACCACTGACGCCATCCCATGCCCCGAGTAGATGACCTGTTAGATCGAATAGCTCGGGGCCACTTCCTGACCACCCTCGACCTATGCAAGAGTTATTGGCAAATCCCCCTCGACCCTAAGTCCGTCCCCAAGTCTGCCGCCTTCACTCCCTTCGGCTTATACCAGTTTAAGGTCATGCCGTTTGGAATGAAGAACGCCCCAGCCACTTTACAAAGAATGGTAGACCGCCTGTTGGATGGCCTCCAGGACTATGCCTGTGCATACCTGGATGACATCGCCATCTATAGCGAGACCTGGGAGGACCATCTTGTCCACCTAGGCGTCGTCTTAGATCGTCTTCGAGCAGCTGGGCCTCACCTTGAAGCCAGATAAGTGTACCATTGGGCACTCGGAAGTTCATTACTTAGGCCACCGAGTCGGCTGCGGTAAGCAGCGACCCGAGCCGGCCAAAGTCGAGGCAGTGGCTAACTGGCCCACCCCCATGACCAAAACCCAAGTCCTTGCCTTTCTTACCGGAGGTATGTCCCTAATTACAGCACCCTCGCCAAACCACTGACTGACCTAACCCGTAAACGACTTCCCCGACAGGTCCTGTGGTCCCCCGAGTGTGAAAAAGCGTTCCAGAGTCTTAAGTCTGCCTTAATCTCTGCCCCAGTACTGGCCGCTCCTAACCCAGCCAAACGTTTTTCTGTCCACACAGATGCCTCCATGTTCGGGTTGGGGGCCATACTAAGCCAGGCGGAGGAGAAAGGACAGGACCACCCCGTTGCCTACATCAGTCGCAAACTGCTTCCTCGAGAAGTAGGCTACGCGGCGGTTGAGGAGGAGTGTCTGGCACTGGTATGGGCTTTGAAGAAGTTGCAGCCCTACCTATATGGGAGACCCTTCACCGTCCTTACTGACCACAACCCCCTAGTATGGCTCAACAGGGTTTCCGGGACAACGGGAGATTGTTGAGGTGGAGCCTAGCCCTGCAGCCATTGTAATAACCTGTTTATAATTCTCATATAATGAAAAACAGATTATTTGTAGCTGTAAAGTGGAACACCTAATGTTATAAGTCTGTAACAAAAGGGTTAATTAATTACAGCAGTTACTTCAGTAATTGAGTCCCAGCAGTAGGAATATATATATATATAAAAGTATAGGTGGAATGAGTTAAATAATAATATTCATTAGGAGAGTCTGAATACTAATTTATCTGTAGTTGGTAAGTAGCATGCACAAATAATAATGTAAAGTCTGTATATGCAGCACTTAGCAGGTCAAAGCAAGCAGGTTTATACACTTAGGCTGGTTTGAGAAGCAGGTAGTAGAGTTATGCACACATAGAACCAATTGACCCAGAGAGCTAGTAGTAAGTACAGGCTGTAGTTAAGTTGCTTAGACAAAGTATACTGCAGACAGTGTAGACAATGCACATTTAGCAAGCATGATTGAAAAGAGCAGCATGGCAGAATAATTTGTAATCAGAACAAAAGTACTTGCGTGACCAGTAGCTCTAGCGTGGAACAGTTAGGCAAATAGGAGAATGATCCGGTGTAGATACTAGGAGAGACGGACTTCCAGGAGAGAACAGGAACAGCAGCTGAGATCCTTAGAGTGCTGCTGCAGCGTGTGAAATCCTCAGTGTGAAAGGAAACAGGCGGATGAATACGCCAGGAATGTAGATCCAAACAGGTAGTACAGGCTGACAGGGAGACTCAGCTGAATACCAGAATCAGCAAACAGGTAGGTGTAAATTAGGCAATAATTAGGTAGCTAGGTTTTGAAGTAACACAGAGCAAAGTTACACCTTTCAGGAATTAGAGACTTGACTTGTCAAATAAATGAGTAAGGTTAGCACTACTCAAAGCAACAAAATAATCAAGCAATGAGTTGATGTGAGAATGAGGTTATAAAGGCTTTAGGGGTGGAGTTCCAGTTAAAGGGACATTACAGATCCCCCCCTTCAAGGCATCAGCTCCGAAGATGCCAGGGATGGTTTGAGGGGATAGCGCTTGTGGAACGCAGCTACCCGCATAGGGGCATGAACCTGGGAATGAGGAACCCACGAATCCTCCTCCGGACCGTAACCCTTCCAGCGGATTAGATACTGCAATCGTCCTCGTAGCATTCGGGAGTCGAGTATAGATTCAACTTCATATTCTTCATGCTCATCCAAAATCACTGGAGGAGGAGGAACCGTCCTACGAGTGAATTCACTACTCGTCCTATAAGGCTTTAGAAGAGAAACATGAAATGATGGGTGTAAGCCGTATTTAGATGGAAGATCCAGAACAACAGCTGAAGGGTTGAGAATACGTTTAATCTTAAAAGGTCCAACAAACTGACTACCCAACTTTCTGGATGGTATAGAGAGTTTCAAATTCTTGGTAGAAAGCCATACCAGGTCACCCAATTTGTATTCAGGACTAGGTCTATGTCTAGCATTATAATAATACTGCTGATCGGTCTTAGCTTTCTGTAGATGTTCTTTTAGAAGAATCAAACTATCCTGTAAGTTGGTGAGATAGGAATTAGCGGAAGGAGTGTTGGTGTTGGTTTGTGTAAGTTGAATAGACTGTGGGTGGTATCCGTAGGTGGCATAAAACGGAGTCATCTTGGTGGAACTAGAAACCGAATTGTTGTAAGAAAATTTGGCTAACGGAAGATGTTCCAACCAGTCATCCTGTAGATGAGAAACATAGCATCTAAGATACTGTTCAAGTATACCATTTACTCTCTCTGTGAGTCCATTTGTCTGGGGATGATAAGACGTAGATAATCTAGGATGAATGGAGAGTGACTTACAGAGGTCTTTCCAAAAATTGGAAGTGAACTGAGATCCACGATCCGTTATGATAGAGTGTGGTATCCCATGTAATCGTACGACATGTTTAAGGAAAGCTGTAGCTGTGTCACTGGCAGTAGGTAGTGATTTCATAGCGATGAAATGAGCCAGCTTAGTCAGGTGATCAACAACAACCATGATGGTATTGTGATCCTGTGAAGGGGGAAGCTCAACAATGAAATCCATAGAGATAACACTCCATGGGGTATCAGGAATAGATAAAGGAGTGAGATAACCAATGGGTTTCTTTTTCTCTGTTTTGTATCTTGCACAGACATCACAAGTGGACACGTATTTCTGAACGGTCTCGCCCATGTGTGGCCACCAAAAGTCTCTGTGTAAGAGTTCTTTAGTTTTGAAGACTCCTTGATGTCCAGATAAGGGGTTATCATGGAAATGAGAGAGGAGTCTCTGTCTAAGAGTCTTTGGGATGTATAGCTTGTTATGAAAAGTGTACAGGCCAGTTGGTTCCTTTATTAACTGAGTATGAGTGGGTATGTTATCAGTTGCTAAAGCTGTTAGAATGTCGAGCTCCAAAGTACTTAGAGCTGCTATGATTTTGTGACTAGGTATAAGTTGTGAGAAACAGTCACTTATAGGTTTGTCATCATTTTGTCGGGATAGGGCATCTGCCTTAACATTGAGCTTACCCGGTCTATATGTTATATGGAAATTGAATCTGTCAAGAAATAGTGACCATCTTACTTGACGAGAGGATAAGGTCTTGTTCTGTTTCAAGTATTGAAGGTTTTTGTGGTCTGTGAATATTAAGAAAGGTTTGTCAACTCCCTCTAATATATGTCTCCATACCTCTAAAGCACATTTTATGGCTAGAAGTTCTTTATCACCCACAGAGTAATGTACCTCAGCTGGTAAAAGGGTTCTTGAAAAGTAGGCTATAGGGTGAGTGTCATGTTGGTCTTTAATTCTTTGGGATAGAACTGCTCCTATACCAGTGTCAGAGGCATCAACCTCCACAATGAACTGACATGAATGATCAGGCAAACTTAATATTGGGGCTGTAGTAAAACAGGTCTTCAAATAATTGAAGGATTGATCTGCTTCAGGTGTCCAACGAAATTTAGAATTTTTCTTAGTTAAAGAAGTAAGGGGTTTTACTTTCATAGAAAAATTGTGAATAAATCTACGATAAAAATTGGCGAACCCCAAGAATCGCTGGAGAGATCTAAGAGTAGTGGGTACTGGCCAATTCTTAATAGCTAATAACTTTTCTGGGTCCATCTGTACCTTATCGGGTGTTATGATATACCCTAAAAATGTTATCCTTTGTACATGAAATTGGCATTTTTCAGCCTTTGCAAAGAGTCTGTGATCACGTAATCGTGTAAGAACCCATCTCACATGTTTTATATGTTCCTCTGTTGTTTTAGAGTAAATTAGTATGTCGTCCAAATAAATTATGACGCATACGTCTGTTAGATCTTTGAAAATCTCATTAATAAAAGCAGGGGCGTTAGAGCCCAAAAGGCATCACTCGGTACTCAAAGAGTCCGTATCTGGTTCGAAATGCAGTTTTCCACTCATCCCCCTCCTTGATACGTATTAAATTATACGCGCCCTTTAAGTCAAGTTTAGTGAAGATGGTGGCAAGTTTAGTGAAGTCAAGTTTAGTGAAGATGGTGGCACCGTTTAGGCGTTCAAGGAGTTCGGGGATGAGGGGCAATGGATACCGATTCTTTACAGTAACTGCATTGAGGGCCCTGTAATCAATGATGGGTCTTAAGGTCTTATCTTTGTTAGTCACAAAGAACAACCCTGCTGCAGCAGGCGATGTAGAGGGGACTATAAATCCTTTCCGAATGTTATTGTCTAAATATTCTCGCAGATACTGTAACTCTTTCTGCGAGAGAGGATAAACTTTCCCAAAAGGAACCTTAGCCCCTGGGATTAAATCTATGGGGCAATCGAAGGTTCTATGGGGGGGTAGAACCTCAGCCTCCTTTAAATCAAACACATCTAATAAATCATGATAGTGAACAGGTATCTCTGGGTCTACAGTGCCCAAGATCTGATGCGGGAAACAGGTAGAAGAACAATACGAGGAATTAAATGTGACAGTGGGTGTAACCCAATCTATGCTAGGGTTATGTTTAGTTAACCAAGTGTAACCCAATATCAGAGTATGAAGTGCAGTTGGAATTACATCAAAACTTATGTGTTCAGTATGTCCTTCAGAAGTAGAGATTAATAGGGGTATAGTGTGTTTTGTTATGGGACCTTTATGTATCAAAGAACCATCAATTAATCTTATGAACACAGGATTTTGTTTAGTGACACAAGGTATTTTATTAAGCTCAACATATGTAGCATCAATAAAGCAGTCAGAAGCCCCAGATTCTACTATCGCCTCAGTCTTGATTCGTTGTCGGTCCCACTGTAAGGAGAGAGAGAGTGTCAATGACTTTTGTCTTATGTGTGTAGTAGTACAACTAAGAGTTAGTAGCTTACCCTTTTTCTGTCGATGTAAAATGGGACAGGATATTACAGTATGTTCTTTACTAGCGCAGTAAAGACAGAGGTTTGCTAGGCGTCGTCTGTTTTTTTCCTCAGGGGTCAGAGGACCTTTAATTACTCCTATTTCCATAGGTGTATGTGGGTTATGTATCTTTTCTGTAGGGCTTACTGGCAATCTTTTGAGAGGTGTGTCTGATGTGTACCTTTCTAACCTTCTTTCTCTTATTCTGCGGTCTAGTGTTGTGGCTAGTTTTATTAAGCCGTGTAAGTTATCAGGCATCTCCAATCTAGAGATCTCATCTTTTAAAGCTTCATTTAGGCCTAATCTGAATTGGTTTTTTAATGTAATATCATTCCAGAGTGAGTCGGTAGCCCACATCTGGAATTCAGTTATAAAGTCCTCAACAGGCCTCTTTCCTTGTCTGAGAGCTCTTAATTTTGTTTCAGCCTGAATTTGAGTGTTGCAATCTTCATAAAGTGCACTCATAGCTGTGAAAAACGAATCTAATGAATCCAAAATAGAGTCATTGGACTCAAAAAATCGATTTGCCCATGACCTTGGCTCACCTATGAGATATGAGATTGTAGTGCAAACTTTAATTTTTTCAGTACAGTAGGTCTTAGGCTTCATTGCATATAGCAGTAAACAAGCATTTTTAAAATCCCTGAAATCACTCCTTTTCCCTGAAAATAAAGCTGGCGGGTTGATCTGAGGTTCTGGAGGTTCTGGGACTCTTGTTACAGTCAATTCTTTAACTACATTTCTTAGAGTTGTGTTTTCTGTTTGTAGGTCAGTGAGTGCTCTTGCAAGGTAATCCACCTTATGGTTTAGAGTGTCTAACTCTTTTTGCACAGATTGAGGTTCCATACTGCTGGTTTTAAGGCTTGATTATTATGTAATAACCTGTTTATAATTCTCATATAATGAAAAACAGATTATTTGTAGCTGTAAAGTGGAACACCTAATGTTATAAGTCTGTAACAAAAGGGTTAATTAATTACAGCAGTTACTTCAGTAATTGAGTCCCAGCAGTAGGAATATATATATATATATATATATATATATATATATATATATATATATATATATGAATAAAGGAATATATATATATATATATATATATATATATATATATGAAAGTATAGGTGGAATGAGTTAAATAATAATATTCATTAGGAGAGTCTGAATACTAATTTATCTGTAGTTGGTAAGTAGCATGCACAAATAATAATGTAAAGTCTGTATATGCAGCACTTAGCAGGTCAAAGCAAGCAGGTTTATACACTTAGGCTGGTTTGAGAAGCAGGTAGTAGAGTTATGCACACATAGAAGCAATTGACCCAGAGAGCTAGTAGTAAGTACAGGCTGTAGTTAAGTTGCTTAGACAAAGTATACTGCAGACAGTGTAGACAATGCACATTTAGCAAGCATGATTGAAAAGAGCAGCATGGCAGAATAATTTGTAATCAGAACAAAAGTACTTGCGTGACCAGTAGCTCTAGCGTGGAACAGTTAGGCAAATAGGAGAATGATCCGGTGTAGATACTAGGAGAGACGGACTTCCAGGAGAGAACAGGAACAGCAGCTGAGATCCTTAGAGTGCTGCTGCAGCGTGTGAAATCCTCAGTGTGAAAGGAAACAGGCGGATGAATACGCCAGGAATGTAGATCCAAACAGGTAGTACAGGCTGACAGGGAGACTCAGCTGAATACCAGAATCAGCAAACAGGTAGGTGTAAATTAGGCAATAATTAGGTAGCTAGGTTTTGAAGTAACACAGAGCAAAGTTACACCTTTCAGGAATTAGAGACTTGACTTGTCAAATAAATGAGTAAGGTTAGCACTACTCAAAGCAACAAAATAATCAAACAATGAGTTGATGTGAGAATGAGGTTATAAAGGCTTTAGGGGTGGAGTTCCAGTTAAAGGGACATTACAGCCATTTAACTTTGACATCCAGTACCGACCGGGAAAGAGCAATGGGAATGCTGACGGACTTTCCCGGCGGACTGAAGTGGCATAAACTCTTCGGACATCCACAGGCCGACCAGTGTGTGGATCTAGCCGGGTCTGCCGAACTGGAGGGGGGGAGTTGTCACGGATACTGGGCTGCAGGGGCTGAACCCTTGCCCCCCCTATGGCCTCACCCCAGCTGTTCCTCTGCGGTTTTGGGCTCCTCAGAGCAACCACCATCTCTGGAGACTGTTCACTTGCTTTGTGTTGGCTTGTTTTTGTGTTCAGAGAAGAGTTGGTTTATGACCAGGAAAACCCTCCTAGGCTGGCCGGGCTCCTGGAACTCCCGGTCGGCCGCCTCACAACGGACACCTGCCTAACCCCTCTCAGGCTGGCCGGGCTCCTGGAACTCCCGGTCGGCCACAGGACAGCAGAACATCCGCTAAATTTACCCCTGGTCGCTCCAGCAGCACTTTGCTCCAGAGCTCCGCTCTACAAGTTCTCAATTTAAAGATCCAGTACATCTCCTGCCTCTCCAAAAGCCTAATCCTATCTCCTCCTCTGTCCACAACTGGTATATGCTCAATGTCACACCAAGCTAGACTACTACTGCTTTTTTATGTATTTGCACGAAATGTTGCATCAATGGGGTCTTAGCTTTTCCTATATGAATAGTTGAAAGATGCTCTCTGATGCGGGAATTAACATCCGGCGTTGTGAGACCCACATATTGTAGGGCACATGCGGTGCAAGTAATCAAGTATACCACAAATTTGCTGGTACAGTTTAAACAAGCCTTTATAGGAACTTCTTCCCCAGTGAATACTGATTTAAAGGTATCCCCTATAATGATATGTTCACAGGGTTTGCAATGAGAGCGGCCACACTTATACATTCCTCTATGTTGTAACCAAGAGGACGAACTCTTCTTTTTTCGGAAGCTGTGAAGGATACACATAGTTTGGAATGGTCTTAGCTTTTCTATATGCACATCTGATTCCCTTTTCTACTGTTGTCACCAAGTGGTCATCAGCCGCAAATATGCCAAAGTGCTTTAGGACAATCTTACAATTAAGACAAATTCTAAAATATATTTTTATATTTGCAAAGATAAATTACTTAGCATTAATGATTAGTTTTAAAAATACATAGGGCTATGAAACACAAGTTTAAACTACAAAATACCCTTTTAAAATTACTAACTGCAATTTGACTATAGTCTTAGAATACCTTTGATTTAAATATTAAAATATAGAACGATCATACATCACCAACTTGAGCCAATTAGACAATTAATGTTTCAACTTCCAGAGTTTCTCCAGTAACTCCAATTTCACCTCCTAAATTGAAAGAGGTAATTTTTACAAGATGGATAAAAAAAGATATGCCCAGGTTGCTTTATAATAGACTGGATCGCAGCAATTTGTTAGTCCAAAATTTTGCAGCCAGAGTGTCCTTTTTCTCTCTTGCTTGGGATTATATTTTGCAATATAATCCTACCCCTTTTTATTATAATAATCGTGAAATTTGAAACGCACAACGGAAGCTTAGCTTCTTGGATTTGCCATTTTAACAGCCGAATGTCTTTTGGTTGTAATTCTGGATTTAGGCCATCGGGGGCAGCAGACAAGACAAACGGTTTCGTTTTTAACACTGCTATACAGTAAAATACAGTTCTTAAAAAATGTTTATTTAATATACTATAATTTCTTGATATTAACAAGTCACATGTTCCAAGTGTATTGGACCATGTCATACTATTCATTCTGATTATTTTAATATGAAACATCAGTATGTTTCTAGTGATCATAACGACAAACAACTAAACTATTAATCATTTGCTCTCCCCCAAAATCACAGCATTCAAAATCCTGGCATATATTCATACAAATACAGCATATTTCACATTCCCAACAATTTTTGAATACACAGATCCATGTTCATGGCTAAGGACATCTTGTCTGTAAAACAAAGGAAAAAAATGTCAAACATGTATACATCTACTTGTAGTATTTATCAGCTCAGCAAATATTTATTTAATATAGTATGTCCCAGATCAATACATATATACATATGTGTTATTTGAGTATTTCAAACTCACATAAAAAATTATATATATCATTTCTTTATCTGAGATTTAGTTTTCTCATGTCTGTAGGTAATTTGAATTTGGATGTCCTATGTGTATTTAGTTGGTTCAGTACATGTTTATCTGACACAGCAGGCACCAATTTGCATCGAAGGGTGAATGGTCACTTTCCCACAAAATTTGTCACTTGAGTCAGACTTTTAGACTCTCTTGTAAGAAGTAGGAAATCTTATTACACATTTCCAGGTAGTGACCATAAGGTCTTTTGAAGTGATCTTTCTAAGATAACTTAAAAACCATTCCTTTGATGAAATGGAGAAGGGGTTGATCTGTTACAGTGATGTCTGTAGTTTTGCAAATAAAATAAAATTATTTGGTGTATACAACTATATATATATATATATATATATATATATATATATATATATATATATATATATATATATATATATATATATATATATATATATATATATTAATAATATACACAGATCTTCTAACAGATAATAGGAGTAAATTAGAAAGTTGCTTAAAATTGCATGCTCTATCTGAATCACGAAAGAAAACATTTGGGATCAGTGTCCCTTTAACCCCTAATCTGCCGCTCATGACATCGCCGCCACTAATAAAAGTTAGTAACTCCTATTCCGCCGCTCCCTGACATCGCCGCCACTATAATAGTTATTAACCCCTATTCCCCTGCACCCCAACATTGCTGCCACTAAATAAAGTTATTAACCCCTAAACCTTTGGCCTCCCACATCACCGCCACTAAATAAACCTATTAAACCCTAAACCGCCAGCCCCCCACATTGCAAAAGACTAAACTATTAACCCCTATACCTAACAACCCCCTAACTTTAAATTAAAATGACAATATCCCTATCTTAAAATAAATGAAAATTTGCCCGTGAAAGTAAAAAAACCTAAGTTTAAACTAACAATTAACCTAACATAGCTATTATACTAAAATTAAAATAACTACCAATTAAATAAACTAAATTACACATTAAAAAAAAAACTAACACTACTAAAAAAGTTTGTCTAAAATTACAAAAAATAAAAAATACTATATTACAAAAAATAACAAATAATCGGCTAGATTGCGAGTTTTGCGTTAAGGTAAAAAAGCAGCATTATCAGGTCCTAACGCTGCTTTTTTACACCCGCTGGTATTACCAGTCTTGCAGGTATAGGTGTACCGCACACTTTTTTGGCTTGAACGCAAAGCAACTTACGTAAATTTCGTAAAGGCTTTTTTCAATGGCACTTGCATAGCGCCGGTATTACGAGTTTGTCCTGGGAGGCCAATAAGTGAGCGGTACACCCTCTACCGCCAAGATTCCGAACGCATTTTAAAGTCAGTAGTTATGAGTGTTACACTACAACGCCGTAACATAAAACTCATAACTAAAGTGCTACAAAGTACACTAACACCCAGGGGTATCAGGAGATATGTGCACACTGGATCAGGTTTTTCCGATAGATCTGACGGGTGCAGGGGGAGGAGTGCCGAAGCAGGGTCAGGAACGATACCAACTGAGGGGCAACAAGAATGCCTCCAAGTACAAATCGGCAACATAATTAACCTATCCAGCGATACACTAACTTGTTACCAACAAAAAGTATTCTCACTTGGTTTATATTTCTCTCTCCACTACTAACTTTAACCTTTTTAACACCATTATAGATGTTAATCTTCTAATAAGAAACATTACACTACGTAAACACTTTAAAGATAGCTCACTACGTACACCAGATTACAGTGCACTAGTACCTGGTAATAGGGTAATGTCTTTTCAAGAATCATGTGATGTATGGTGACTTGAACAATTGGAACAGGAAGGGAGGGTGGAAGATTTGGACAACAAAGGTACTAATTCAATTAGAAGCTTCAAGAAACCGTCATCCTTCTATCCCATACAGAGTAGGGGACCTACACTTGAACTCTTTTTCAAGAGAGTAGAAAGTGATCTTTCCAAATTTACATTTGAAAGTAGCTACTATCGTTCTAATCTATCAAGCAGAGAAAGATCAGCCCTATAAGAGCTCCAAAGTAATAAAGAGTTGGTAATTAGAAATGCTGACAAGGGGGGCTCAGTTGTGCTTCTTAATAAGTGTGATTATGTAGCTGAAGCACTCAGACATTTTAATGATAAAGGGAACTATGCGAAATTGGATTATAATCCTACTATACCCAGAAAGAATTGAGGCATCTCCTGGACGATGGTTGGGACTTTGGGATCTTGGACAAAATACAGTTGTTTCTGTATGTGGAGCACCCTAGGATGCCCATTTTCCAACATTTGCCCAAGGTCCGCAAGTCCCTGACCAGCGTCCAGGGGAGACCGATCGTTAGTTTTATAGGCTCTATGTCTGAGAGATTGTCTCAGTTGCTAGATGAGGTCTTACAACCCCTGACTAAAAACTTACAAAGCTACCTACAGGACACAAAAGCTTCAATGTAGTAGAATATCATTTTATACCTTTATTGGTGTGTTTATGGTTTTTAGTTTTAACCAATGAATAGACATTACTTCTGTTTAAATCGGTACTGTGTGCCAGACATGCTAGGCTATGATCACGGCTTCCGCCAAAACGCGTAAGCCAGTCTGACACACAGCACCCCATCCCATCTCCATGTTTGCAGTATCTGTTTTTTAAGGAATCCGAATAAAGTAACTTTTATTTTCACAAAGAATCTGTTGATCTTTCCCTTTTCTTCTATTAGCATATTAACACATACATATATATGTATATACATATAGTAACACATAAATACATATGTATATACACATACTAACACATAAATATATATGTATATACACATACTAACACATAAATAAATATGTATATAGACATAGTAACACATAAATATATATGTATATACACATAGTAACACATAAATACATATGTATATACACATAGTAACACACAATTATATATGTATATACACATAGTAACACACAATTATATATGTATCTACACATAGTAACACATAAATATATATGTATCTACACATAGTAACACATAAATATATATGTATCTACACATAGTAACACATAAATATATATGTATATACACATACTAACACATAAATATATATGTATATACACATAGTAACACATAAATATATATGTATATACACATAACACATAAATATATATGTATATACACATAACACATAAATATATATGTATATACACATACTAACACATAAATATACAGGGAGTGCAGAATTATTAGGCAAATTAGTATTTTGACCACATCATCCTCTTTATGCATGTTGTCTTACTCCAAGCTGTATAGGCTCGAAAGCCTACTACCAATTAAGCATATTAGGTGATGTGCATCTCTGTAATGAGAAGGGGTGTGGTCTAATGACATCAACACCCTATATCAGGTGTGCATAATTATTAGGCAACTTCCTTTCCTTTGGCAAAATGGGTCAAAAGAAGGACTTGACAGGCTCAGAAAAGTCAAAAATAGTGAGATATCTTGCAGAGGGATGCAGCACTCTTAAAATTGCAAAGCTTCTGAAGCGTGATCATCGAACAATCAAGCGTTTCATTCAAAATAGTCAACAGGGTCGCAAGAAGCGTGTGGAAAAACCAAGGCGCAAAATAACTGCCCATGAACTGAGAAAAGTCAAGCGTGCAGCTGCCAAGATGCCACTTGCCACCAGTTTGGCCATATTTCAGAGCTGCAACATCACTGGAGTGCCCAAAAGCACAAGGTGTGCAATACTCAGAGACATGGCCAAGGTAAGAAAGGCTGAAAGACGACCACCACTGAACAAGACACACAAGCTGAAACGTCAAGACTGGGCCAAGAAATATCTCAAGACTGATTTTTCTAAGGTTTTATGGACTGATGAAATGAGAGTGAGTCTTGATGGGCCAGATGGATGGGCCCGTGGCTGGATTGGTAAAGGGCAGAGAGCTCCAGTCCGACTCAGATGCCAGCAAGGTGGCGGTGGAGTACTGGTTTGGGCTGGTATCATCAAAGATGAGCTTGTGGGGCCTTTTCGGGTTGAGGATGGAGTCAAGCTCAACTCCCAGTCCTACTGCCAGTTTCTGGAAGACACCTTCTTCAAGCAGTGGTACGGGAAGAAGTCTGCATCCTTCAAGAAAAACATGATTTTCATGCAGGACAATGCTCCATCACACGCGTCCAAGTACTCCACAGCGTGGCTGGCAAGAAAGGGTATAAAAGAAGAAAATCTAATGACATGGCCTCCTTGTTCACCTGATCTGAACCCCATTGAGAACCTGTGGTCCATCATCAAATGTGAGATTTACAAGGAGGGAAAACAGTACACCTCTCTGAACAGTGTCTGGGAGGCTGTGGTTGCTGCTGCACGCAATGTTGATGGTGAACAGATCAAAACACTGACAGAATCCATGGATGGCAGGCTTTTGAGTGTCCTTGCAAAGAAAGGTGGCTATATTGGTCACTGATTTGTTTTTGTTTTGTTTTTGAATGTCAGAAATGTATATTTGTGAATGTTGAGATGTTATATTGGTTTCACTGGTAAAAATAAATAATTGAAATGGGTATATATTTGTTTTTTGTTAAGTTGCCTAATAATTATGCACAGTAATAGTCACCTGCACACACAGATATCCCCCTAAAATAGCTAAAACTAAAAACAAACTAAAAACTACTTCCAAAAATATTCAGCTTTGATATTAATGAGTTTTTTGGGTTCATTGAGAACATGGTTGTTGTTCAATAATAAAATTAATCCTCAAAAATACAACTTGCCTAATAATTCTGCACTCCCTGTATATATGTATCTACACATAGTAACACATAAATATATATGTATATACACATAACACATAAATATATATGTATATACACATAGTAACACATAAATACATATGTATATACATATAGTAACACACAATTATATATGTATATACACATAGTAACACATAAATATATATGTATATACACATAGTAACACATAAATATATATGTATATACACACAGTAACACATAAATATATATGTATATACACACAGTAACACATAAATATATATGTATATACACACAGTAACACATAAATACATATGTATATACACATAGTAACACACAATTATATATGTATATACACATAGTAACACACAATTATATATGTATATACACATAGTAACACACAATTATATATGTATATACACATAGTAACACATAAATATATATGTATATACACATAATAACACAAATATATATGTATATACACACAGTAACACATAAATATATATGTATATACACACAGTAACACATAAATATATATATATGTATATACACACAGTAACACATAAATATATATATATATGTATATACACACAGTAACACATACATATATATGTATATACACATAGTAACACATACATATATATGTATATACACATAGTAACACATAAATACATATGTATATACATATAGTAACACATAAATATATATGTATATACACATAGTAACACATAAATATATATGTATATACACACAGTAACACATAAATATATATGTATATACACACAGTAACACATAAATATATATGTATATACACACAGTAACACATAAATATATATATATGTATATACACACAGTAACACATAAATATATATGTATATACACATAGTAACACATAAATATATATGTATATACACATAGTAACACATAAATATATATGTATATACACACAGTAACGCATAAATATATATATATATATATATATATATATATATATATATATATATATATATATATATATATACATATACACATAGTAACACATAAATATATATGTATATACACATAGTAACACATAAATATATATGTATATACACTCATAGTTGCTAACAGTCCCTGGATTTTGTTGTAAGTCCCTGGATTTTTTTTGTTCCTGGAAATGTCCCTGAAAATTTCTTTTGCACAACATTTGTTGTTTGTATGTATATGTATATGTATATGTGTGTGTATGTATGT
This sequence comes from Bombina bombina, assembly GCF_027579735.1. NCBI lineage: Eukaryota > Metazoa > Chordata > Amphibia > Anura > Bombinatoridae > Bombina > Bombina bombina. Next base: position 508,383 of record NW_026510936.1, read on the forward strand.
ATGTATGTGTGTATATATATATACACATACGCACACATAATATAATGTTGTGAATATTATCTTTATTATTATTATTTTATTATTATTTCAGTAGTGTACCTGCAAAGTGTATTATGTGTTTAGACACAATAAATATTATGGAACCTCTATATCATTCTGATAATGTAAGTCATTATATATATAATAGCGGTTACCAACTTTGCAGGGGCAATGTGTGCAAATTAATGATACAGTCTTCTGGGTAACATATGTATCTCCTGCTAGGACACGCTGGTCACTGGTCACTAGTATGTTATTTGTGTTTGACATGAATAATGATACTGTCTTATGGGTCACATATGTATCTCCTGCTAGGACACACTGGTCACTAGTATGTTATTTGTGTTAGCTACAGTGTCACTAATGTAACTTGCTGTTAGATCATTTAGGTTGTTGCTGGCGGTGTATGGGCCTCAGATAGTGCTGTTAGGTCTATGGGTGCCCTTAGGTGACGCTATTGGGGGTCCGAGCTATTTCTAATTGCTGAATACTGAGGACATCCAGGTCTGTTATTTTTATATGTTCTTTCATCAATAAATGTTACGCTTTAATTGAAAATCAGATGTGACTTGTGTAAGTGAGCCATGAGCATAGACTTGATCTACATCTCACTCAGAGACTATTAAGGTTCGCCACAATGATACAGCCAATCAAGCATACTTTGTTCATCATGTTTTTTGTTTGTTTTTAGTAGTGCCTTATATTGCTTTATTTGGGTATGCACTATACTGCTTAATGGAGTCGAGCACTGTTAAATTCTGCACATAAGCATACAGCAATATCTATGTGTTCTATGTGAAAAGATGGTAGTTATGCCCTGTAGAAAAGATGACAGTTATTGTGATTAAATAGTATATCTTGTTTTTATTTATTATATAGCTTATTTATTTTATAGAGTATTTATTTATTTATTATATAGCTTATTTATTTTATAGCTTATTTATTTTATAGCTTATTTATTTTATAGCTTATTTATTTTATAGAGTATTTATTTATTTATTATATAGCTTATTTATTTTATAGCTTATTTATTTTATAGCTTATTTATTTTATAGAGTATTTATTTATTTATTATATAGCTTATTTATTTTATAGCTTATTTATTTTATAGCTTATTTATTTTATAGAGTATTTATTTATTTTATAGCTTATTTATTTCATAGCTTATTTACTTTATAGCTAATTTATATTTTATAGATTATTTAAATTCATTTTGTAGCTTATTTATATTTATTTTATAGCTTATTTATATTTATTTTATAGCTTATTTATATTTATTGTATAGCTTATTTATTGTTTTTTTCTACTGGACATCACATCTCTGTTTTTAGGTCGCCAAGCCGATTGGTGAAGCAACAGAAGATGAGGTAATGAACTGCTGTCTCCACAAATTTTATTTTGTTTCTTGCATGTGTATATATACCCGCCTGATAATCTCCCTCCCCCATATACACAAACTTGGTGCCCCCTATATACACATACACCCAGTGACCCCCTATATATATATATATTTATATATATATATATATATATATATATATACATACACACATACACCCAGTAAACACCCTGTATTTACTCACACCCGGTGACCCCTCTATATTCACATACACCTAGTGACCCCCTATATACACATACACCCAGTGACCCCCTGTATACACATACACCCTGTGACCCTATATATATATATATATATATGACCTCCCCATATACACATACACACCCAGTGACCTCCCCATATACACACACACCCAGTGACCCCCCCATATACGCACACACACACAGTGACCCCCCCATATACGCACACACACCCAGTGACCTCCCCATATACACATACACACCCAGTGACCTCCCCATATACACACACCCAGTGACCTCCCCATATACACACACCCAGTGACCTCCCCATATACACACACCCAGTGACCTCCCCATATACACACACCCAGTGACCTCCCCATATACACACACCCAGTGACCTCCCCATATACGCACACACCCAGTGACCTCCCCATATACGCACACACCCAGTGACCTCCCCATATACGCACACACCCAGTGACCTCCCCATATACGCACACACCCAGTGACCTCCCCATATACGCACACACCCAGTGACCTCCCCATATACACACACACCCAGTGACCTCCCCATATACACACACACCCAGTGACCTCCCCATATACACACACACCCAGTGACCTCCCCATATACACACACACACACCCAGTGACCTCCCCATATACACACACACCCAGTGACCTCCCCATATACACACACACACACACACACACACACCCAGTGACCTCCCCATACACACATACACCCATACACCCAGTGACTCCTCTTATATACATATACCCAGTGACTTCCCCATACACACACACATACACCCAGTGACCCCCCCTTATACACATACACCCATTGACCACGCTATACACATACCCAGTGACCTCCTTTATACACACATCCAGTGATCTCCCCATATACACATACACCCAGTGACCCCTATACACACACACACTGACCTCCCTATAATATATATATATATATATATATATATATATATATATATATATATATATATATATATATATATATTTATATATATATATAAATATACACACACACACACACACCTCCCTATATATACACACATACCCAGTGACCCCCTATATATATAAACATACACACACACACACACACACTGACCTCCCTATATATACACACATACCCAGTGACCCCCTATATATATAAACACACACACACACCCAGTGACCTCCCCATATACACATACGCCCAGTGACCTCCCGATATACACACACACCCAGTGACCCCCCCATATACACACACACCCAGTAACCTCCCATATACACATTCACCAGGTGACCCCCCTATATACACATACCCAATGACCCCCATATACACATACCCAGTGACCCCCTATATACACACCCACCCAGTGACCTCTCCATATTTACACACACACACACAGTGACCTCCCTATATACACACACACACACAGTGACCCCCATTATACACATATACCTATTGACCCCCCTATATACATACACATACCCAGTGTCCCCCTTTATACACATACCCAGTGTCCCCCTTTATACACATATCCAGTGTCCCCTTTTATACACATACCCAGTGCCCCCCTTTATACACATACCCAGTGACTCCCCATATACACATTCCCATTGACCCCCTATATACATACACCCAGTGACCTCTCCATATACACACACCGTGACCCCCTATATACACACACCCATTGACCCCCTATATACACATACCCAGTGATCCCCCCCATATACACAAATACCATGTGATCCCCCCATATACACAAATACCCAGTGACCCCCCTATATACACATACATCCAATGACCCCCTTTATACATACACACCAACCGACCTCCCCATATATACACACACACCCAGTGACCTCCCCATATACACACACACCCAGTGACTTCCCCATATACACACACCCAGTGACCTCCCGATATACACACACACCCAGTGACCTCCCCATATACACATACACCTAGTGACCTCCCCATATACACCCAGTGCCCCCCCTTTTATACACATACCCAGCGACCCCCTATATACACATACCCAGCGACTCCCCCATATACACATTTCCAATGACCCCCCCTTTATACATACACCCAGTGACCTCCCCATATACACACACACACTCAGTGACCCCCCTATATACATACACATACACCCAGTGACCCCCCTATATACACATACACCCAGTGACCCCCCTTATACACATAAACCCATTGCCCTACCTATATACACATACACCCATTGACCCCCCTATGTACACATACCCAGTGACCCCCCTATATACACTTTTCCAGTGGACCCCTTCTATTTACACATACCCAGTGACTCCCCAATATACACATTCCCAGTGACTCCCCTGTGAAGGATTATCGTCTACCCCGACTGGGTAGCTCCGCCAAGGATTCTCCCAGTGCCTGGAACCAGTCGCTATGTAGCAGAGAAAGTGATTTTAGCAGAAGCCTACCCAAATAACTAGACCGACTAGCATTCAGGTGAAAACACGAAGTCCACTTTATTAGGAAACACACACGGCATTTATACACAAACTGATCTTGATAAGAGTCTTATCAGTCCCTCAAATCTCCCGCCATTCCCACCCCTCCAGACAGGCTGGTGCCACCATAATGTCCATTGTTCCCCAGGGTCCAGCGGTACGGTGCATTCGGGGGTGGTTCCGGGGTAGCGGCGGCACTTCCAGGGTGTCGTTGGAAAGCCCTTGGTCCTCAGCTGATCCATGGCTGGGAGCTGGAGCTATGAACATCCAACCGTACACCGAGAAGGCCGCTGGAGACAAGGTGATGAGGGGGAGTCCGAAACCCCCAGTTCCCATGAGGTATTAATTCCCAGAAGAGCGGAGCTCTGGGACAAAGGACCACTGGAGCGACCTGGGTTAAAGAGGACCGGGGATCCGAGCTGATGCGGCCGGGCCGGCGGTTCCATGGGGCCGGCCAGCCGAAGGGCAGTCTGCTGAATAGAGCTCGGAAACCCTGGTTCCCAATGGGGCTCACCTCCGGCAACTGGCCCACCCCTCCGCCAACTGACCCACCTCTTGCCCTGCCCAAGGGGTAACAATTCCCAAGAGAGCAGAGCTCTGGGACAAGGGGCCTCTGGAGCGGCCGTAGGTAAAGTTTCCCGGAGGATGCTGGATGGGGTGGCTGACCGGTAGTTCCAGGAGCCCGAAGGGATAGGTCGGTCAGAGACCAGCTCTTTCAAGATCAGGTTCAGCATACATTTCTCCTACATTGGTGTGTCCGGTCCACGGCTTCATCCTTACTTGTGGGAATATTCTCTTCCCCAACAGGAAATGGCAAAGAGAGCACAGCAAAAGCTGCCCATATAGCCCCCCCATCTGGCTCCGCCCCCCAGTCATTCTCTTTGCCGCTCTGAACAAGTAGCATCTCCACGGGGATGGTAAAGAGTATGTGGTGTTAGTTGTAGTTTTATTTCTTCTATCAAGAGTTTGTTATTTTAAAATAGTGCCGGTTTGTACTATTTACTCTACAACAGAAAGTGATGAAGAGTTCTGTTAAAAGAGGAGTATGATTTTAGCAACAGTAACTAAAATCCATTGTTGTTCCCACGCAGGACTGTTGAGCCCAGAGAACTTCAGTTGGGGGGAACAGTTTGCAGACTTTTCTGCTCCAGGTATGACTAGTCTCTTTTCTAACAAGACATAGTAATGCTAGAAGACTGTCATTTCCCTTTTGGGATCGGTAAGCCATTTTCTTAGACTCATAACAGAATGAAGGCTTATAAATGGGCTATATACTGGTTGACACTATTGTGGGCTAAATCGATTGATTTATATAATATTTATATGATTTTTGGAGTGTTTTGAGACTTGGAAACACTTTTGGGAACGTTTTATTACGCCTGGCAGTGTGTTAGACACCTAATCTAGTCAGGAAGGCCCCTTCACTCTGGTATGCAGAGGGAGGAAGCCTCATTTTCGCGCCTTAATTGCGCAGTTACTTCTGGAAGCAGTGCATGCAGCTTCATGTGAGAGGGTCCTGTGGCCACAAAAACGATTCTAAGAGGCTTATTTCTGTGGTGAATAACCCCCAAGGAAGGTAAAGCCGCAGCAAAAGGCTGTGGCAGGGACTGTAGTGGGTTTAAACTGCTAAATTGAACAATTAGCTCCGGTTTGCTCATTTAAGGGGTTAAAGACTTGAAATTTGGTGTGCAATACTTTCAAAGCATTAAGACACTAGGGTGCAAATTTCGTAAAGATCGGATAATTCCTTCATAGTTTTTCAAACATTCAGAAATAAAGTGTACTCTGTTTATTATTTAAAGAGACAGTAACGGTTTTGTTTAAAAACGTTTTTTTTTTGCATTAATAGCCTGACTAAGTCTGTCTAACATGTCTGTACCTTCAGATAGATTATGTTCTGTGTGTATGGAGGCCAAGGTGATTCCCCCTTTAAATGTATGTGAAAATTGTGCCATGGCGTCCAAACAAAGTAAGGACAGTAATGTCACATTTATTAAGGTTGCCCAAGATGATTCTTCAAATGAAGGTAGTGGGGATAGTTCATCATCCTCTCCTTCTGTGTCAACACCAGTTATGCCAGCGCAGGCGACACCTAGTACATCTAGCGCGCCAATGCTTGTTACTATGCAACAATTAACTGCAGTAATGGATAATTCTATAGCAAATCTTTTATCCAAGCTGCCAACACTTCCCAGAAAGCGTGATTGCTCAGTTTTGAATACAGAGGATGAGCAAGTGGGCGCTGATGATAGTTTATCTGTAATATCCTCACACCAGTCTGAATTGGCAGTGAGGGAGGGGCTGTCTGAGGGAGAAATTTCTGATTCAGGAAAAGTTTCTCAGCAGGCAGAACCTGATATTGTGACGTTTAAATTTAAGTTAGAACATCTCCGCGCCCTGCTTAAGGAGGTGCTAACTACTCTTGACGATTGCGACTCTTTGGTAATTCCAGAGAAATTGTTCAAAATGGACAAATTCCTTGAGGTCCCTGTGCACGCTGATGCCTTTCCGATACCCAAGAGGGTGGCGGACATAGTGAACAAGGAGTGGGAGAAGCCAGGTATACCTTTTGTCCCACCTCCTATATTTAAGAAAATGTTCCCCATTGTCGACCCCAGAAGGGACGCATGGCAAACAGTCCCTAAGGTTGAAGGAGCAGTTTCTACGTTGGCCAAGCGCACGACTATTCCCATTGAGGACAGTTGTGCTTTCAAAGATCCTATGGATAAAAAATTGGAAGGATTGCTTAAAAAGATATTTGTTCAGCAAGGTTTCCTTCTTCAGCCAATTTCGTGCATTATTCCTGTCACCACGGCGGCGTCTTTTTAGTTCGAGGAACTAGAAAATTCGCTCAATAAGGAGACTCCATATGAGGAAGTCATGGACAGAATTCACGCACTAAAGTTGGCTAATTCCTTTATTTTAGATGCCGCTTTGCAATTGGCGAAATTAGCGGCGAAAAATTCAGGTTTTGCAATTGTGGCGCGCAGAGCGCTTTGGCTAAAATCTTGGTCGGCGGATGTGTCATCCAAGACAAAATTTGCTTAATATTCCTTTCAAAGGTAAGACCCTTTTTGGGCCAGAATTGAAGGAGATTATTTCAGACATCACTGGGGGAAAGGGCCATGCCCTCCCACAGGATAGGCCTTTCAAGGCTAAGAACAAATCTAATTTTCGTTCCTTTCGCAACTTCAGGAACGGAGCGTCTCCTAACTCTGCAGCCTCTAGACAAGAGGGTAACGCTTCCCAGGCTAAGCCAGCATGGAAACCAATGCAAGGCTGGAACAAGGGTAAACAGGCCAAGAAGCCTGCTGCTGCTACCAAGACAGCATGAAGGGGTAGCCCCCGATCCGGGACCAGATCTAGTAGGGGGCAGACTTTCTCTCTTTGCTCAGGCTTGGGCAAGAGATGTTCAGGATCCCTGGGCACTAGAAATAGTCTCTCAGGGTTATCTTCTAGAATTCAAGGAACTTCCTCCAAGGGGAAGGTTCCACATGTCTCGCTTATCTTCAGACCAGATAAAGAGACAGGCATTCTTACATTGCGTAGGAAATCTATTAAAGATGGGAGTGATACACCCAGTTCCAACAGTGGAACAAGGTCAGGGGTTTTACTCAAACCTGTTTGTAGTTCCCAAAAAAGAGGGAACTTTCAGACCAATTCTGGATTTAAAAATTCTAAACAAATTCCTCAGAGTTCCATCGTTCAAAATGGAAACCATTCAAACGATTTTACCAACAATCCAGGAGGGTCAATACATGACTACCGTGGATTTAAAGGATGCGTACCTACATATCCCTATCCACAAAGATCATCATCAGTTCCTAAGGTTCGCCTTTCTGGACAAACATTACCAGTTCGTGGCTCTTCCATTCGGTTTAGCCACTGCTCCCAGAATTTTCACAAAGGTGCTAGGGTCCCTTCTAGCGGTTCTAAGACCGAGGGGCATTGCAGTGGCACCTTACCTAGACGACATCCTAATCCAAGCGTCGTCCCTTGCCAGATCAAGGGCTCATACAGACATTGTATTAGCTTTTCTCAGGTCTCACGGGTGGAAGGTGAACATGGAAAAGAGTTCCCTGTCCCCGTCTACAAGAGTTCCTTTTCTGGGAACAATAATAGATTCTGTAGAAATGAAGATTTTTCTGACAGAGGTCAGAAAATTAAAGCTTCTAAAGGCTTGTCAAGTTCTTCAATCTATTCCTCAGCCTTCCATAGCTCAGTGCATGGAAGTAATAGGTTTAATGGTTGCAGCAATGGACGTGGTTCCTTTTGCTCGAATTCATCTAAGACCATTGCAACTGTGCATGCTCAGACAGTGGAATGGGGATTATGCAGACTTGTCTCCCCAGATTCAAGTAGACCAGTTAACCAGAGACTCACTCCGTTGGTGGTTGACTCAGGATCACCTGTCTCAGGGAATGAGTTTCCGCAGACCAGAGTGGGTCATTGTCACGACCGACGCCAGTCTATTAGGCTGGGGCGCGGTCTGGGACTCCCTGAAAGCTCAGGGTCTATGGTCTCGGGAAGAGTCTCTTCTCCCGATAAACATCCTGGAACTGAGAGCGATATTCAATGCGCTCCAGGCTTGGCCTCAACTAGCGAAGGCCGGATTCATAAGATTTCAGTCGGACAACATGACGACTGTAGCTTACATCAATCATCAGGGAGGAACAAAGAGTTCCTTGGCGATGAGAGAGGTATCCAAGATCATCAAATGGGCGGAGGATCACTCCTGCCATCTATCTGCAATTCACATCCCAGGAGTAAACAACTGGGAGGCGGATTATTTGAGTCGTCAGACTTTCCATCCGGGGGAGTGGGAACTCCACCAGGAGGTCTTTGCCCAGTTAACTCAATTATGGGGCATTCCAGACATGGATCTGATGGCGTCTCGTCAGAACTTCAAGGTTCCTCGCTACGGGTCCAGATCCAGGGATCCCAAGGTGACACTGGTGGATGCATTAGTGGCGCCTTGGTCGTTCAACCTAGCTTATGTGTTTCCACCGTTTCCTCTCCTTCCCAGGCTCGTAGCCAGGATCAAACAGGAGAAGGCCTCGGTGATTCTGATAGCTCCTGCGTGGCCACGCAGGACTTGGTATGCAGACCTGGTGAATATGTCATCGGCTCCACCATGGAAGCTACCTTTGAGACAGGATCTTCTAGTACAAGGTCCATTCGAACATCCAAATCTAGTCTCTCTGCAGCTGACTGCTTGGAAATTGAACGCTTGATTTTATCTAAGCGTGGGTTTTCAGATTCAGTTGTAGATACTCTGGTCCAAGCCAGAAAACCTGTGACTAGGAAAATTTACCATAAAATATGTAAAAAATATATCTGTTGGTGTGAATCCAAGGGATTCTCTTGGAGTAAAATTAAAATTCCTAAGATTCTTTCCTTTCTCCAAGAGGGTTTGGATAAAGGGTTGTCAGCGAGTTCTCTAAAAGGACAAATATCTGCTTTGTCTGTTTTGTTACACAAACGCCTGGCAGCTGTGCCAGATGTACAAGCTTTTGTACAGGCCTTAGTCAGAATCAAGCCTGTTTACAGACCCATGACTCCTCCATGGAGTCTAAATTTAGTTCTTTCAGTTCTTCAAGGGGTTCCGTTTGAACCTCTACATTCCATAGATATTAGGTTACTATCTTAGAAAGTTCTGTTTTTGGTTGCTATTTCTTCTGCTAGAAGAGTTTCTGAATTGTCTGCTTTGCAGTGTGATCCACCCTATCTGGTATTCCATGCAGATAAGGTTGTTTTGCGTACCAAACCTGGTTTTCTTCCAAAAGTGGTTTCCAACAGGAATATTAACCAGGAAATAGTTGTTCCTTCTCTGTGTCCGAATCCAGTTTCGAAGAAGGAACGTTTGTTACACAATTTAGATGTGGTCCGTGCTTTAAAATTCTATTTAGATGCAACAAAGGATTTCAGACAGACTTCATCTTTATTTGTCGTTTATTCTGGTAAGAGGAGAGGACAGAAAGCTACTGCTACCTCTCTTTCTTTTTGGCTGAAGAGCATCATCCGATTGGCTTATGAGACTGCCGGACGGCAGCCTCCTGAACGAATTACAGCTCACTCTACTAGAGCTGTGGCTTCCACATGGGCCTTCAAGAACGAGGCTTCTGTTGATCAGATATGTAAGGCACCCTTTTGCCAAATTTTACAAATTCGATACTTATGCTTCTTCGGAGGCTATTTTTGGGAGAAAGGTTTTGCAAGCCGTGGTGCCTTCCGTTTAGGTAACCTGACTTGTTCCCTCCCTTCATCCGTGTCCTAAAGCTTTGGTATTGGTTCCCACAAGTAAGGATGAAGCCGTGGACCGGACACACCAATGTAGGAGAAAACAGAATTTATGCTTACCAGATAAATTTCTTTCTCCTACGGTGTGTCCGGTCCACGGCCCGCCCTGGCTTTTAGTCAGGTTTCAAATTTTTTCTTTCTATACACTACAGTCACCACGGCACCCTATGGTTTCTCCTTTTTCTCCTAGCCGTCGGTCGAATGACTGGGGGGCGGAGCCAGAGGGGGGGCTATATGGGCAGCTTTTGCTGTGCTCTCTTTGCCATTTCCTGTTGGGGAAGAGAATATTCCCACAAGTAAGGATGAAGCCGTGGACCGGACACACCGTAGGAGAAAGAAATTTATCAGGTAAGCATAAAATTCTGTTTTCTCACAAAAGGCAAGGGTTTGGAGATTGTGGTTGCTCTGAGGACCCTTGCAACCCGGTATCCGTGACACCCCCTATATACATAAACCCAGTGACCTCTCCTTATATATACACACACACACTCAGTGAACCCCTTGTATACACATACACCCAGTGTTGTCCTCCTCAAAATACACATACCTAGTGACCCTCCCTATATATACATACCCAGTGACCCCCCCCTATATGCACATACTTATATATATATATATATATATATATATATATATATACACACACACACAATGACCCCCCTATATACACATATACCTAGAGATCCCCCTTTATACACACACACACACACAGTGAACCCTCATATACACACACACATATATATATATATATATATATATATATATATCATGTAATTGGCAAGAGTCCATGAGCTAGTGACGTATGGGATATACAGTCCTACCAGGAGGGGCAAAGTTTCCCAAACCTCAAAATGCCTATAAATACACCTCTCACCACACCCACAACTCAGTTTGTGCTTGATTTCTATTATTTCTTCTACGATAAGCACTTCTAAGCATTCTGAAGCCCAATTCCTCAGAGTACAGTGTTTGTCAGAGGGATGTGAAGAGAGTATCGCCTATTGATTTTTTTTATGTTTTTTCTCACGGAAAATCTGCTCAAGGGTTCTCTGTTATCGGTCGTAGGGATTCATCTCCTACCTCCCTTTTCAGATCGACGATATACTCTTATTCCATTACCTCTGCTGATAGTTTTCAGTACTGGTTTGGCTATCTGCTATATGTGGATGTGTGTCTTTCGGTAAGTATGTATCATTATTTAAGACACTCTCAGCTATGGTTGGCGCTTTATGTATTTATATAAAGTTTTAAATATATGTATTTACTTATATTTGCCATGAGTCATGACTATGTGTATTTCCCTTTGCAGTCTGGCAGTTTCATTATGGGAATCATGTTTTAGGAAGTTTGTCTTACCTGGGGTATAGTCTTTTTTTTTCCAATTTGACTTGTTTTTTCTTTAAACAACTTGCGGGCAAATTAGGCTTGCGAGGGCACAAAATGCTGTTATTTATTGCGTCATTCTTGGCGCAAGAGTTTTTTGGCATGAATGTGCGTCTATAATGACGCAAGTTTGTCATTTCCTGCGTCTTAGTTGACGCTAGGTTGTTTGGCGAGAAATTGTGTTTGTTATGATGCAAGTTGCGTCATTTCCGGATGTTTTTTGGCGGCAAATTTTTTTTCTTGCATCATACTTTAACGCCAAAAAATTTAGTTTTATTTTACCTCACTATATGCTCCTTGCCTTCTTTATGCTCAGAGGGCTATGCTATTTGCTTTTTTGCCAATTTTAGCATTTGCATTTTTTCCCATTTCTGAAACTGCTATATGTGGAAATAAGATATTTTTGTTTAAATGTTGTTTTTTCTTTTACATTTTACAAGATGTCTCAATCTGATCCTGTCTCAGAAGCTTCTGTAGGAACCATGCTGCCTGAACACAATTCTACCAAAGCTAAGTGTATCTGTTGTAAGCTAGTGGAGATTATATCTCCAGCTGTAGTATGTAACAGTTGTCATGATAAGCTTTTGCATGCAGAAAAGGTTTCTATTAGTGCTAGTATAGTATCTGTTGTTCCCTTAACATCTAAAGTACTTGATATCCCTGTTGATATGAAAAATTATATTGCTGATGCGATACAGAAGGCTATGTCTGCTATTCTGCCTTCAAATAAACGTAAAAGGTATTTTAAAACTTCTCAAACGACTGATGAAATTTGTAATGACCGACAACATACTGATATATCCACCTCTGATGAGGATCTCTCTGACTCAGAAGATCCTACTTCAGACATTGACACTGATAAATCATCTTATCTTTTTAAGATTGAGTATATTCGTTCCTTGTTAAAAGAAGTGTTGATAACTTTGGATATTGAGGAGTCTGGTCCTCTTGATAATAAATCCAGTAAATGTTTAAATTCTGTCTATAAACCTCCTGTGACTACTCCTGAGGTTTTTCCTGTTCCTGATGCTATTTCTGATATGATTGCTAAGGAATGGTCTAAGCTTGGTACTTCTTTTGTTCCTTCTTCAAGGTTTAAAAAGTTGTATCCTTTGCCAGTGGCTAAATTAGAGTTTTGGGGAAAAGTCCCTAAGATTGACGGGGCTATTTCTTCTCTTGCTAAACGTACTACTATTCCTATGGAAGATAGTACTTATTTTAAGAATCCTTTAGATAGGATAATTGAATCTTATCTAATGAAAGCTTATTTACATTCTGGCTATATTCTCAGACCTGCCATTTCTATAGCTTAGCACAACGGGAAAAAGATTCTGATTTGCATAGCATTGTTCGTTTGCTTCAACATGCTAATCATTTTATCTGTGATGCTATTTTTGATATCATCAAGATTGATGTTAAATCTATGTCTTTGGCTATTTTAGCTAGAAGAGCTTTATCGCTCAAATCATGGAATCCTGACATGGTATCCAAATCTAGGTTGCTATTTCTTATCATTCCAGGGCAATAATATATTTGGTTCCTAGTTGGATTCTATTATTTCCACTATTACTGGGGGGAAGGGAGTTTTTTTGCCCCAAGATAAAAAGTCTAAGGGTAAATCTAAAGCTTCTAATCGGTTTTGTTCCTTTCGTCAGAATAGAGAACAGAAAACCACTCCTTCCCCTAAGGACTCTGGCTCCAATTGGAAACCATCTTCGAGTTGGAATAAATCCAAGCCTTATAAGAAACCAAAGCCAGCCCCCAAGACTGCATGAAGGTGTGGCCCTCAATCCAGTTCTACTGGTGGGGGGGCAGATTGAAATTATTTCAAGACATTTGGGCAGGTTCCGTTCAGAATCATTGGATTCAGAGTATTGTCTCTCAGGGGTATCAAATAGGTTTTAGAATAAGACCTCCTGGGTTTTTTTTTTTCTCACGTTCCAACAAATCCTGTGAAAACTCAGGCCTTTCTGAAGTGTGTTTCAGATCTGGAGTTTTCAGGAGTAATTGTACCAGTTCCACTTCTGGAACAGGGTCTGTTTTTTCCCCCCAAAATCTATACATTATCCCGAAGAAGGAAAATTCATTCAGACCAGTTCTGGATCTGAAGTTTTTGAATCAATATGTAAGGGTCCCAACTTTCAAGATGGTGACTATAAAGACTATACTGCCTTTTGTTCAGCAAGGTCATTACCAATGTTCCCTCTAATTTTTTTTTGTGTGTGCAATTATTTTTTTCTGTGTGCGGGCTTGATACAGCTTGTGTGCGGCATTGAGCACACACACACACACATATATGTGTATATATATACACACACACACACACACACAAGCAATACTGATTAAATAGATCCTCATGTAAAAGCAGCAATAGCATTACACAGTACTACAGATATTGCTCAAACTGTATATCAAAACTGTCAGCTTGTGACACAGACAAGCTTCAGTCTCCTGCATAACCTCCTCAGATGCCTAGACCACCTTGTGAGCATAATTTAACCCCACATCTGCCAAAAAGGGCTACAGTGCATTGTATATGAATACGCTGCAATCCTCTCTGGTAGCCAGGGGGATAAATAATGATTAGCATGTTTGTTTGTTTTTGTTAAAAGAATCCTGGATTGGAAAAAAGACAAAAAAGCTTCTTCTATTGCTAGACTAAGTTGTGTGAGCATTGTGCACTATTTCATGACCCTGTGTGTGTTTTTGATTAACCTCTAACTGTCACAAACTTTCACTGGCAGGTGAATAGGAAAAATGCTTCTATTCAAAATTAAAATAAACTAATGCACATTTTAATTTTGACTGGAATGTCCCTTTTAAAATAATTATTTCCCCTTTTTTTCATACACTTGCCAGTAGAAATGATATATTTATGGTATTATGCCCTAGTATAGCATCACATATAGCAAGGTTTGACTGTGTACTCAAATGTATTCCTATGCATATGCATTATTTCTGTTCAGTAAATGAAAGGAATGTCACCAGCAGCCTGTCTATGTATGTACATGCAAAAGCATTACTCCTATGTTATAAGTTTGACTGAAATATTGATGAAGAAAGAAAAAAACTATTTTACAGTGCTGTATCACACAACAGGGAGATCCTATAGAAATCTCAGATGAATGCTAATGTGTTGACAGTAAAACATTTTAAAAAAATGCTGATAAAGGCTAACATGTTAACTCAGAAGAAGACTAAGTAATATTTGCCTCTAAAACTGTGATAACCTGCAGCAAAAGCTACCATCATGCCAACTTGGTAACTTAAGGCATGTGAGGAAAATCTCCAACCCTCACCTACTCGGCTGCCTTCAGTGTCTGCTCTGCTGTACGGCGGAGGGAGGGCTGCACTTCTTCCACTGACATTCTTTCTATCGTTTCACTGGAAATGCTTATTTCCTGCTGCCCTCCGTTTTGATCTGTGTTTGATCTCTCTGGTCTCTGACAGCACTGTGTGATTTATGCACACAGCTGTCAGTCAGCTTAGGTCCTCCCCCTCAGTGTAGCACAGAAAACAGATTAAGCTGTTCTACACCGGAGGGACCTTTTAACAGTGCCTATGTCAAACGTCTTGCAGCTGTGTTTTCCTAAAGGCTAGCAGTGATGAATTAAAAAAAAAAAAAAAAAAAAACTTTCTACATTCTTTCTGTGTTTTGCGCGGCCTGATGTACTGCCTGCGCTACACAGAGAGGGAAGGTGCGCGGCCGCGCTACCGCGCACCTTAGAGGAAACATTGGTCATTACATGTCCTCAATAGACTTACAGGATGCATATCTTCACATTCCGATTCATCCAGACCACTATCGGTTTCTGAGATTCTCTTTTCTAGACAAGCATTACCTATTTGTTGCTCTTCCATTTGGCCTAGCGACAGCTCCAAGAATATTTTCGAAGGTTCTTGGTGCCCTTCTATCTGTAATCAGAGAGCAGGGTATTGCAGTGTTTCCTTATTTGGACGATATCTTGGTACTGGCTCAATCTTTTCATTTAGCAGAATCTTACACAAATCAACTTGTTTTGTTTCTTCAAAGACATGGTTGGAGGATCAATTTACCAAAGAGTTTCTTGATTCCGCCAACAAGGGTCAGCTTTTTAAGTTTCCAGATAGATTCAGTGTCCATGACTCTGTCTTTAACAGACAAGAGACGTTTGAAGTTGGTTTCAACCTGTTTAAACCTTCAGTCTCGATCATTCCCTTCAATGGCTATGTGCATGGAAGTTTTAGGTCTCATGACTGCAGCATTGGAAGCGATCCCCTTTGCTCGTTTTCATATGAGACCTCTGCAGCTATGCATGCTGAATCAATGGTGGATGGGGTATTTGTGAATTTGAGTGGATTTACATTCAGACTTTCCTGATTTACCTGTCATACATATGGTGAAGCAATATATACAATTAAAAATTCTTAGTTGAAAGATTTCCAAGACTCGTAGGCTAGGATTTATTGATTTTTTATTATTATTGAGTCAGGGACCAGACTCTATCCCGTGCATGAGCATATTGCAAATTGATCTAGAAGGTGGTGCGGTCTCTGTTTTGGTAATTATATATATATTATGCCCAGTGACCCCCTTTATATACACACAGTGACCCCCCTATACACAGACACACTCAGGAAGCTTCTCACTCTTGCTCATTCTGTCTCTTGTTCACTTTATCTTCCTCTGTCTCTCCCTGTGTTTTTCTCTCTATTTCTGTCTCCTCTTAGCTGATTTTCTACAACATTAGTTTCTTATTCCTTCCTCAGCTTGTATCAGAGTTCCTGCAGTCTCGTACACCCTCCCTGCAGTCTCGGGCACCTCACACCTTTAAGATGGATGGTCTCTTAGCGGAGATGCAGCAAATAGAACAGAGCAGCTTTAGGCCTGAACCCTTGCGAGGTAACTTGGGAACCATAAAGGGATGTCTACTATTCCTTCAGGGGATGGGGCGGTCAAGAGAAGAGCAATGTGTAAGTGTACAATGATTAAAGGAAATATATGGGGGAATGTAAAGTCTGTACATTACAAGGAGCAGTACATACAGATGTATATGTTGTCTATAGAGCGCTCATCCCCGTGTATGACCTGTTTATTCTCTTTCTGACTCTATCTCTGATGCTCGTCTCCTTACACTGCACACCTGATCCTCTTCCATGCCGTCTTGCACCCTCCCTGTAACCCTGTTGATCTGTGTTCTAGCACCTGGTGTGGCAGACCTGGCATTGTCACAGCACTGGACAGAAGAGTTTTTCACATCAGAGCCAGATCCTGTGGTGGAAGACTGGAGCCGAGAGTTCACTGAGGAGGCAGGTGAGAGAACGTCACACATTGTCACAAGTGGTCACCTCATACATCAGACACTGAGGGATAATACAAAGTAGAGACAAAGGACCACTAAATACAGTAGAATTGCATAATAAAAAGACGCTCAGAATTTCAACTAAAGAGTAGATTTGTTTCTTAAACATTCCCCCCCATTTGTCTGCCCCCTGTATCATGTGACAGCCATCAGCCAATCACAGACTAGTATACATATACTCTGTGAACTTGTGCACATGCTCAGTAGGAGCCAGTGCCTCAAAAAGTGAGTATATAAAAAATAATGTAAAAAATTTGATAATAGAAGTAAATTGGAAACTCTCTTAAACCTGCAGCTCTATCTGAACCATAAAAATGTAATTTTGTCTTTAGTGTCCCTTTAACTAATTTTAATCTTATATTGAAAAAAAGGAATAACCAGTAGATATCAAGATTTTTATTGTTACTAGAAAACAGTACCTAGCAACGGCACGTTAGCTTTTTATTGTTACTAGAAAACACTACCTAGCAGCGGCACGTTAGCTTTTTATTGTTACTAGAAAACAGTACCTAGCAACAGCACGTTTGCTTTTTATTGTTACTAGAAAACAGTACCTAGCAGCGGCACGTTAGCTTTTTATTGTTACTAGAATACACTACCTAGCAGCGGCACGTTAGCTTTTTATTGTTACTAGAACACAGTACCTAGCAGCGGCACGTTAGCTTTTTATTGTTACTAGAAAACAGTACCTAGCAGCGGCACGTTAGCTTTTTATTGTTACTAGAACACAGTACCTAGCAGCGGCATGTTAGCTTTTTATTGTTACTAGAATACACTACCTAGCAGCGGCACGTTAGCTTTTTATTGTTACTAGAAAACAGTACCTAGCAGCGGCACGTTAGCTTTTTATTGTTACTAGAAAACAGTACCTAGCAGCGGCACGTTAGCTTTTTATTGTTACTAGAAAACAGTACCTAGCAGCGGCACGTTAGCTTTTTATTGTTACTAGAAAACAGTACCTAGCAGAGGCACGTTAGCTTTTTATTGTTACTAGAATACACTACCTAGCAGCGGCACGTTAGCTTTTTATTGTTACTAGAAAACAGTACCTAGCAGCAGCATGTTAGCTTTTTATTGTTACTAGAAAACAGTACCTAGCAGCAGCAGCATGTTAGCTTTTTATTGTTACTAGAACACAGTACCTAGCAGCAGCATGTTAGCTTTTTATTGTTACTAGAAAACACTACCTAGCAGCAGCAGCATGTTAGCTTTTTATTGTTACTAGAACACAGTACCTAGCAGCGGCATTTTAGCTTTTTATTGTTACTAGAAAACAGTACCTAGCAGCGGCACGTTAGCTTTTTATTGTTACTAGAAAACAGTACCTAGCAGCGGCACGTTAGCTTTTTATTGTTACTAGAACACAGTACCTAGCAGCGGCACATTAGATTTTTATTGTTACTAGAAAACAGTACCTAGCAGCTGCACGTTAGCTTTTTATTGTTACTAGAAAACAGTACCTAGCAGCGGCATGTTAGCTTTTTATTATTACTAGAAAACACTACCTAGCAGCGGCACGTTAGCTTTTTATTATTACTAGAAATCAGTACCTAGCAGCGGCACGTTAGCTTTTTATTGTTACTAGAAAACACTACCTAGCAGCGGCACGTTAGCTTTTTATTGTTACTAGAAAACACTACCTAGCAGCGGCACGTTAGCTTTTTATTGTTACTAGAAAACACTACCTAGCAGCGGCACGTTAGCTTTTTATTGTTACTAGAAAACAGTACCTAGCAGCAGCACGTTAGCTTTTTATTATTACTAGAAAACTGTACCTAGCAGCAGCATGTTAGCTTTTTATTGTTACTAGAAAACAGTACCTAGCAGCGGCACGTTAGCTTTTTATTGTTACTAGAAAACACTACCTAGCAGCGGCACATTAGCTTTTTATTGTTACTTGAAAACAGTACCTAGCAGCGGCACGTTAGCTTTTTATTGTTACTTGAAAACAGTACCTAGCAGCGGCACGTTAGCTTTTTATTGTTACTAGAAAACAGTACCTAGCAGCGGCACGTTAGCTTTTTATTGTTACTAGAAAACAGTACCTAGCAGCGGCACGTTAGCTTTTTATTGTTACTAGAAAACACTACCTAGCAGCGGCACGTTAGCTTTTTATTGTTACTAGAAAACAGTACCTAGCAGCAGCACGTTAGCTTTTTATTATTACTAGAAAACAGTACCTAGCAGCAGCATGTTAGCTTTTTATTGTTACTAGAAAACAGTACCTAGCAGCGGCACGTTAGCTTTTTATTGTTACTAGAAAACAGTACCTAGCAGCGGCATGTTAGCTTTTTATTGTTACTAGAAAACACTACCTAGCAGCGGCACGTTAGCTTTTTATTGTTACTAGAAAACACTACCTAGCAGCGGCACGTTAGCTTTTTATTGTTACTAGAATACACTACCTAGCAGCGGCACGTTAGCTTTTTATTGTTACTAGAAAACACTACCTAGCAGCGGCACGTTAGCTTTTTATTGTTACTAGAAAACACTACCTAGCAGCGGCACATTAGCTTTTTATTGTTACTAGAAAACAGTACCTAGCAGCGGCACGTTAGCTTTTTATTGTTACTAGAAAACAGTACCTAGCAGCAGCAGCGGCACGTTAGCTTTTTATTGTTACTAGAAAACAGTACCTAGCAGCGGCATGTTAGCTTTTTATTGTTACTAGAAAACACTACCTAGCAGCGGCACGTTAGCTTTTTATTGTTACTAGAAAACAGTACCTAGCAGCGGCACGTTAGCTTTTTATTGTTACTAGAAAACAGTACCTAGCAGCGGCACGTTAGCTTTTTATTGTTACTAGAAAACACTACCTAGCAGCGGCACGTTAGCTTTTTATTGTTACTAGAAAACAGTACCTAGCAGCGGCATGTTAGCTTTTTATTGTTACTAGAAAACAGTACCTAGCAGCGGCACGTTAGCTTTTTATTGTTACTAGAAAACAGTACCTAGCAGCAACACGTTAGTTTTTTATTGTTACTAGAAAACTGTACCTAGCAGCGGCATTTTAGCTTTTTATTGTTACTAGAAAACAGTACCTAGCAGCAGCACGTTAGCTTTTTATTGTTACTAGAAAACAGTACCTAGCAGCGGCACGTTAGTTTTTTATTATTACTAGAAAACACTACCTAGCAGCGGCACGTTAGCTTTTTATTATTACTAGCACGTTGGCTTTGCATTGCGACTAGGTTTTTTTTTTTGGCTTTGCCAGAGTCTCTCATGATGCTATAACTAATGCCGCATTTGCTGTCAGACCCATTTATTGGTGGGTGTTCTCTAGCCCCTCCACTGTTAACCTTGTTTTCATCCAGGAGTCTCATGGCCTTGTGTGCCCGGTAACCCATGATGGGTAGAGTTTACTTAGTAGCGTTAAAAGTTAGAGAATTCAATCCCGTGAAGCACTCTGGAATTTTCTGTTAATCTCTAATAAAATTAGTGTTATGTCTGCAACAGAAACAACCTTGTTGCACAGTTCTGTTTTAGAATTGGCTGCATTCAGCACAAGTGCTAGACACAGTGTTACTCGTGCACACTGTAGGTCAGGCACCAGAGCAACAGGTTGGGATATGTCTACTGCAGTTCCCTTGGGTGAAGGCCTTTGTTTATTGCTCCTACAGTATAAGGGAGACCTGTTACAGACCCCATTGGCCATCATGCTGGCTGGTACCATTTCAGAGGACCTGACCCATACTGGAAGACTTCCTGCCTCTCAGCATCTTTTAATTATGACAGAGCAAATGCTCTAATTCCCAGAGGTCAGGGTGCAGCCCAACAGAAGAGTCGCATCGTCATTACCTCACAACAATTATAGAAATAGCCTGAATGATTTGCATCCTGCATACTTGAGTATGCTGTAGGTTATCTGACCCTGTAACAGTCTACACTGTAATTGCTTAACACATTTTACGTCTGGCCTCTGACTGGTCACAACAATAAGGACGAGATGAACAGACATACCAAGGACACACCCTGTGCAAACCCTCAACTGCTCGGAAATAGCAAAACGTATTTATTTTTTTAAATAATTATATTAATGTAGTTTGTGTATTACACTGTGTATAGGAATCGTTTAAAAATCTGCAGTTTTATTTATTTTTTAACTTTCCTTTTGTTTTTCTGATTTTCCTCCCACAGACCCTCTGTCCTCCCCATCCCGCTGGGCGGAAGAATATCTGCAACAGTCAGAAGAGAAGCTGTGGCTGGGCGAGAGTGAGGGAGCGATGGCGCAGAAGTGGTGAGAACTAGGTGACAGCGTAAGTGCTGACAGAAGCCGGGTATTACATGGAGCGGCCCCTCAGAGCGGATCTGGGGAGCGGACACCACGGACCCTTTGCTCGGGAATGTGGTCCTGATACAGTGCAGCTTATGTGCACCCGGGAGCAGTTACTGAAGCTAATACTGTGAGGCTGTAATAGCAGAAAATACTGAAGCTCTGCAGCGTGTAGCTGAACCCAGCTGGTTGCTGGGCCAGGCAGGAGCAGATAAATTAGGCTCGGAACAGGTTGGAGACGGTGGGAATCCGTACAGCAGTGGTAAAAACAGATATACAGGGCCGCAAGGTGAAAAATAAATTGTATCCGTCTTTATCGACAGAGGGAGGCTGAGGTATATAACCAGCTTGCAACAAGAGAAACCAATGCCTTTGATGCCCTGCTCAGCGCTATCTGTGGCGCTAGGTGTTTAGCTCTATCTGTCGTGAAATAAATACTTCTAGTTACTACCCATTCCTGGAACCCCCAAGCACAATTATCTCCCTATCCCCCAGTATAATTAACCTGCACCCTTAACAGCAATTAACACACTTTACCAGCTTGTATTTCCCATCACAGTTACATTGTATTATTTTTGTTACCACAACCACCCTATATAATCTACTCCTCTATAAGCTATTACCCCTTAAATAACCCACCACATCGTCAGCCGTCTTCTGCCTTTAGAAATAGCAAGGATGTTGTATATAAGTGGGGGCCAGCTCAGCTCTCCCCGTTTCTCATCACATTAGCCCTCTTCTCCCTCTCTTCTTATTTGCTCTTATGTCTGTGTTCAGGTGTGAGGAGTATCAGCCGGACGACGAGTTGCAGAGAGAAGCTAAATCCCTCTTGTCACAAGTGAACGATCCGAAGCTGACCAATAGCCAGGTGCGTACGGCTGAGTGTGCGAACTGTTATCACTTTTATAGCGCCTCCCTCATCGCTCCTTTCCTCTCTCAGAATCACCATCCATGTCCCTCTCTTACTCTGATGTACTCTCTCCCTCCTAGTTCCTACAGTTTGTGAGGAAGATAGGGGATGGCGAGCTGTCTCTCTCTCACACGCCGGGCGCTCCCTCCCAGGTGGTCTCGCAGGCAGAACGGTGGTCAGAGCAGTTTGTACAAGAGCAGGTAGTGGTTCAGCACAGGGTCAATAGGCAGGTAGCGAGGAACCAGACCAGAGCCCCCCACTAACATTCTCCCTCAGCTTCATTATCTTCCCACTGCCTCACTAATTGTAATTGCCCGTCATATCACGCTGCTGTCTCACAGTCTCTCCCTTATTCACATGTGGTAACGTCTCTCCCCTCCTGGTCTTGCCCTGTAGTCTGACTGTCTCTCCCCTCCTGGTCTTGCCCTGTAGTCTGTCTCTCCCCTCCTGGTCTTGCCCTGTAGTCTGACTGTCTCTCCCCTCCTGGTCTTGCCCTGTAGTCTGACTGTCCCTCCCCTCCTGTTCTTGCCCTGTAGTCTGACTGTCTCTCCCTTCCTGGTCTTGCCCTGTAGTCTGACTGTCTTTCCCTTCCTGGTCTTGCCCTGTAGTCTGACTGTCTTTCCCTTCCTGGTCTTGCCCTGTAGTCTGACTGTCTTTCCCTTCCTGGTCTTGCCCTGTAGTCTGACTGTATCTCCCCTCCTGGTCTTGCCCTGTAGTCTGACTGTCCCCTCCTGGTCTTGCCCTGTAGTCTGTCTCTCCCCTCCTGGTCTTGCCCTGTAGTCTGACTGTCCCCTCCTGGTCTTGCCCGGTAGTCTGACTGTCTCTCCCCTCCTGGTCTTGCCCTGTAGTCTGACTGTCTCTCCCCTCCTGGTCTTGCCCTGTAGTCTGACTGTCCCCTCCTGGTCTTGCCCTGTAGTCTGACTGTCCCTCCCCTCCTGGTCTTGCCCTGTAGTCTGACTGTCTCTCCCCTCCTGGTCTTGCCCTGTAGTCTGACTGTCCCTCCCCTCCTGTTCTTGCCCTGTAGTCTGACTGTCTCTCCCCTCCTGGTCTTGCCCTGTAGTCTGACTGTCTTTCCCTTCCTGGTCTTGCCCTGTAGTCTGACTGTCTTTCCCTTCCTGGTCTTGCCCTGTAGTCTGACTGTCTCTCCCCTCCTGGTCTTGCCCTGTAGTCTGACTGTCCCTGTAGCGAGGAACCAGACCAGAGCCCCCCACTAACATTCTCCCTCAGCTTCATTATCTTCCCACTGCCTCACTAATTGTAATTGCCCGTCATATCACGCTGCTGTCTCACAGTCTCTCCCTTATTCACATGTGGTAACGTCTCTCCCCTCCTGGTCTTGCCCTGTAGTCTGACTGTCTCTCCCCTCCTGGTCTTGCCCTGTAGTCTGTCTCTCCCCTCCTGGTCTTGCCCTGTAGTCTGTCTCTCCCCTCCTGGTCTTGCCCTGTAGTCTGACTGTCTCTCCCCTCCTGGTCTTGCCCTGTAGTCTGACTGTCCCTCCCCTCCTGTTCTTGCCCTGTAGTCTGACTGTCTCTCCCTTCCTGGTCTTGCCCTGTAGTCTGACTGTCTTTCCCTTCCTGGTCTTGCCCTGTAGTCTGACTGTCTTTCCCTTCCTGGTCTTGCCCTGTAGTCTGACTGTATCTCCCCTCCTGGTCTTGCCCTGTAGTCTGACTGTCCCCTCCTGGTCTTGCCCTGTAGTCTGTCTCTCCCCTCCTGGTCTTGCCCTGTAGTCTGACTGTCCCCTCCTGGTCTTGCCCGGTAGTCTGACTGTCTCTCCCCTCCTGGTCTTGCCCTGTAGTCTGACTGTCTCTCCCCTCCTGGTCTTGCCCTGTAGTCTGACTGTCCCCTCCTGGTCTTGCCCGGTAGTCTGACTGTCCCTCCCCTCCTGGTCTTGCCCTGTAGTCTGACTGTCTCTCCCCTCCTGGTCTTGCCCTGTAGTCTGACTGTCCCTCCCCTCCTGTTCTTGCCCTGTAGTCTGACTGTCTCTCCCCTCCTGGTCTTGCCCTGTAGTCTGACTGTCTTTCCCTTCCTGGTCTTGCCCTGTAGTCTGACTGTCTTTCCCTTCCTGGTCTTGCCCTGTAGTCTGACTGTCTCTCCCCTCCTGGTCTTGCCCTGTAGTCTGTCTCTCCCCTCCTGGTCTTGCCCTGTAGTCTGACTGTCCCCTCCTGGTCTTGCCCGGTAGTCTGACTGTCTCTCCCCTCCTGGTCTTGCCCTGTAGTCTGACTGTCTCCTCCTGGTCTTGCCCTGTAGTCTGACTGTCTCTCCCCTCCTGGTCTTGCCCTGTAGTCTGACTGTCTCTCCCCTCCTGGTCTTGCCCTGTAGTCTGACTGTCCCCTCCTGGTCTTGCCCTGTAGTCTGACTGTCCCCTCCTGGTCTTGCCCTGTAGTCTGTCTCTCCCTTCCTGGTCTTGCCCTGTAGTCTGACTGTCTTTCCCTTCCTGGTCTTGCCCTGTAGTCTGACTGTCTTTCCCTTCCTGGTCTTGCCCTGTAGTCTGACTGTCTTTCCCTTCCTGGTCTTGCCCTGTAGTCTGACTGTCTTTCCCTTCCTGGTCTTGCCCTGTAGTCTGACTGTCTCTCCCTTCCTGGTCTTGCCCTGTAGTCTGACTGTCTCTCCCCTCCTGGTCTTGCCCTGTAGTCTGACTGTCTCTCCCCTCCTGGTCTTGCCCTGTAGTCTGACTGTCTCTCCCCTCCTGGTCTTGCCCTGTAGTCTGACTGTCTCTCCCCTCCTGGTCTTGCCCTGTAGTCTGACTGTCCCCTCCTGGTCTTGCCCTGTAGTCTGACTGTCTCTCCCCTCCTGGTCTTGCCCTGTAGTCTGACTGTCTCTCCCCTCCTGGTCTTGCCCTGTAGTCTGACTGTCCCCTCCTGGTCTTGCCCTGTAGTCTGACTGTCCCCTCCTGGTCTTGCCCTGTAGTCTGTCTCTCCCTTCCTGGTCTTGCCCTGTAGTCTGACTGTCTTTCCCTTCCTGGTCTTGCCCTGTAGTCTGACTGTCTTTCCCTTCCTGGTCTTGCCCTGTAGTCTGACTGTCTTTCCCTTCCTGGTCTTGCCCTGTAGTCTGACTGTCTTTCCCTTCCTGGTCTTGCCCTGTAGTCTGACTGTCTCTCCCCTCCTGGTCTTGCCCTGTAGTCTGACTGTCTCTCCCCTCCTGGTCTTGCCCTGTAGTCTGACTGTCTCTCCCCTCCTGGTCTTGCCCTGTAGTCTGACTGTCTCTCCCCTCCTGGTCTT
This sequence comes from Bombina bombina, assembly GCF_027579735.1. Classification (NCBI taxonomy): domain Eukaryota; kingdom Metazoa; phylum Chordata; class Amphibia; order Anura; family Bombinatoridae; genus Bombina; species Bombina bombina. The sequence continues at coordinate 533,931 of NW_026510936.1, forward strand.
GCCCTGTAGTCTGACTGTCTCTCCCCTCCTGGTCTTGCCCTGTAGTCTGACTGTCCCCCTCCTGGTCTTGCCCTGTAGTCTGACTGTCTCTCCCCTCCTGGTCTTGCCCTGTAGTCTGACTGTCTCTCCCCTCCTGGTCTTGCCCTGTAGTCTGACTGTCCCCTCCTGGTCTTGCCCTGTAGTCTGACTCTCCCCTCCTGGTCTTTCCTTGCCCTGTAGTCTGTCTCTCCCCTCCTGGTCTTTCCTTGCCCTGTAGTCTGTCTCTCCCCTCCTGGTCTTTCCTTGCCCTGTAGTCTGACTGTATCCTATGCTGGTGTTCGGTCTCTTCTCTCAGACTCCTCTCTATCTATCTGTGCTTCAGGCTGATGCTGAGCGATGGGTCGACCAGTTTGCTCCGCTGGAGAAGGACTATGAGAAAGCAAAGGCTGGTGTTGAGGTAACTGCTAGTTTCTTTGGAATATAGAGTGTTTGTTTTTTACTGCTGTGGCTGGGGAGGGTCTACAGGGTGCGATCAGAGGACAAGGGTAGCTGCACAGTGCGGATGGTTAAAGGGATAGTAAAGTCTAAATTAAACTTTCATGATTCAGATAGGGCATGTCATTTTAAACAACTTTCTAATTTACTTTTCTTCTACTAGATACGACGAGTCCACGGATTCATCCTTACTTGTGGGATATTATCCTCCTGCTAACAGGAAGTGGCAAAGAGCACCACAGCAGAGCTGTCTATATAGCTCCTCCCTTGACTCCACCCCCCCAGTCATTCTCTTTGCCTATACTAAGTAATAGGAAGAGGTAAAGTGAAAGAGGTGATAAAATGTTAGTTTTTATTTTCTTCAAGCAAGACTTTTTTATTTTAAATGGTACCGGTGAGTGCTATTTTTCCCAGGCAGCAGATGGATGAAGATTTCTGCCTGGAGACTGATGATCTTAGCAGTTGTCACTAAGATCCAGAGTAGTTCCCACAGAATGGCTGAGGAGTACTTAAGAAACTTCAGTGTGAGTAACGTTTTTCATGCTACAAGCATTGAGGTATGTTCAGTCATTTTTTTCTGGAGAGACTGTGTTATTTCAGAACTGGCTGACAGTATTCCCATAAGGGAAGGGGTAAGCAGTAATCCTACATGTGATAGAAGGGTATTACTGGGACCTGTATGTTATGGGCTGAAACAATGGTTGACACTGATAACATAATGTTTGTTGAGCAAAACGATTTTATGTTTGGAAGGCAATTAATGTTTTTTTGTGTAAAGCAAACGTTTTTTACTTTTGATGGCACTGGAGGGTTCACATGGCTTTCTTTAAGACTTGGGTATATGGAAATCCACATGGCTAGGTTCTAGACCGCTTTAGAGCGGTTTTTACAAGGCAGTGAGACATCAATGTAGATGGGCGGGGCCTAATTTCACGCCTCAGATGTGCTGTTGAATTCCCCATGCAAGCAGCAAGCTCCATCTCCGGTGGGCCTCAAAGGAAAGATTTGGCCTAATCGAAATGTTAGAGTGATTTTACAGACCCCTGAGGGCAGGTAGGCGCCACAGCCGAGCTGTGGCGAGGTGCAGGGGGTTGATTGGTTAATTTCATAACGTTTTTTGAGTAACGTTTTTTCCCATTAAGGGTTAAGCATACCTTTCTTGTGGTGCAATCTTAGCTGGCAAGATAAGACACATATATGCTAAAATTGGGATAATTATAACATTTTAGAGCAGTTTTGGAAAAATTGTGCGCTTTTTTTCTCTTAAAGGCGCAGTACCGTTTTTCAGATTGTTATTTTTTTCACTAAATAAAGTGTTTTCAAGCCTGTTTGTGGTCATTACTAGTCTGTTTCAACATGTCTGACATTGAGGAAAGTCAATGTTCTATGTGTTTAGAAGCCATTGTGGAACCCCCACTTAAAATGTGTCCCTCATGTACTGAAAGGGCCTTACATTGCAAAGAACATATTTTAGGTGATAAAAGTATGTCTCAGGATGATTCTCAGTCTGAAGAGAATCAGGTTATGCCATCTAATTCTCCCCAAGTGTCACAACCTTTAATGCCTGCTTAAGCGACGCCTAGTACTTCTAGCGCGTCGAA